>NC_034182.2:17561946-17818966 GCF_002021735.2 Oncorhynchus kisutch | reverse complement strand
GTTGACGTATTGGTCAAAATGGACAACTGTTTGCCAAAATGTTACAGAAAATGATTGGTGCTGCTCTTACTTAAACTGCTGTAACTTTGATGTGAATATCATTTTTCTCCAAACTCCAGATTTGAGTAGCAGAGAAGTAGACGAAGCTGGAGAACTTGAAATATTTTGTCTAAGTGGTTGCAAAGTGGAGTTATTAGCTGATTTGTGTCAAGGTAGCTTGATTTCAATTACAGAGAATGTCAGTGGAAGTGATGATGTCACAATGGGGCACTTTAGTATCTTGAGAAATCCAATGAAAGCGGATGGTGGAGGACAAAGAGGACAAGAAGTGAATAACGGAACAAGTATAAAGATATAAAAAATTCTATGCAAACAACTTGATCGCGACAGTTGAGGAATTGTGATATTGGATGGCATTTCTAGCTTGTAACTGTTGTGGAGGGTGTCTCCCATGATTTGAACCGCAGCGTGTGCGAGTACCTAGCCAATATCAGTATTGACACAGAGAGCTGTTAGTGAAGAGCAGGTAAGGGGTTAATTAAATCGCTTCCCACGAGAACGGTGACCCAATTTAAAAGCGTTTCCGCCTTTGAGAAGCAGAGGAAGTGGAGGAAGATTTTAAGCCAAACTATGTTTGTCAAACTGTTTGTTTAGGTGGGTGGTCAAAACGAGAGTTGTTTGGAAGGAAAGTAATGAATTGCCTTGCTGCTGACATGATTACAGGACACTTGAAAGATGAGGCGATGGGGTTACGAAAACGCGCTATAGTTACAGATTGGTTACCCCGATTTCAAATCCGACTTCGTCCTCTGAAGAGCAGAGAAGCAGGGGAAGATTTTAGCTGGCCAGACTTTTTTCCTCAACAACGTTCCGAATAGTGGTCAAAACGAACATTGTTTGTGGAAGTTTGAAAAACACGTGGTAATGCAGTTACAAAACAGCTGTACCGTAAGTTCCGTATGGAATATTTTGATTCTGCACACAGCTATGAATAGCAGAGAAGTAGATGACTATCCCATACAACTCTAACATTTTGTCTAACTTGTTGACGTATTGGTCAAATGGACACTGTTTGCCAAAATGTTACAGAAATGATCTTGGTGCTCTTACTTAAACTGCTGTAACTTTTGATTGTGAATATCATTTTTTCTCCAAACTCCAGATTTGAGTAGCAGAGAAGTAGACGAAGCTGGAGAAACTTGAAATATTTGTCCAAGTGGTTGCAAAGTGGAGTTATTAGCTGATTTGTGTCAAGGTAGCTTGATGTCACTTACAGAGAATGTCAGTTGGACGTGATGATGTCACAATGGGGCACTTTAGTATCTTGAGAAATCCAATGAAAGCGGATGGAGGACAAAAAGAGGACAGAAAGTGAATAAGGAACAAGTATATAAACCGATATAAAAAATTCTATGCAAACAACTTGATCGCGACAGTTGAGGAATGTAGATATTGGATAACTGGCATTTCTAGCTTTAACGGTGTAAGGACGAGTGTCTCCCCATGATTTTGAACCTGCAGCGTGTGCGAGTATCCTAGCCAATATCAGTATTGACACAGAGAGCTGTTAGTGAAGAGCAAGGTAAGGGGTTAATTAAATCGCTCTCCCACGAGAAGCGGTAGACCCAATTTAAAAAGCGTTTCCGCCTTTGAGAAGCAGAGAGTGGAGGAAGATTTTAAGCCCAAACTATGTTTGTCAAACTGTTTGTTTAGGTGGTCAAAACGAGAGTTGTTTTGGAAAGTAATGAATTGCCTTGCTGCTGACATGATTTACAGACACTTGAAAGAGAGGCGATGGGTTACGAAAACGGCTATAGTTCAGATTGGTTACCCCGATTTCAAATCCGACTTCGTCTCTGAAGAGCAGAGAAGCAGGGGAAGATTTTAGCTGGCCAGACTTTTTTCCTCAAAAACGTTCCGAAAGTGGTCAAAACGAACATTGTTTGTGGAAGTTTGAAAACACGTGGTAATGCAGTTACAAAAACAGCTGTACCGTAAGTTCCGTATGGAATATTTTGATTCTGCACACAGCTATGAATAGCAGAGAAGTAGATGAATATCCCATACACTCTAACATTTTGTCTAACTTGTTGACGTATTGGTCAAAATGGACACTGTTTGCCAAAATGTTACAGAAAATGATCTTGGTGCTCTTACTTAAACTGCTGTAACTTTTGATGTGAATATCATTTTTTCTCCAAACTCCAGATTTGAGTAGCAGAGAAGTAGACGAAGCTGGAGAACTTGAAATATTTTGTCTAAGTGGTTGCAAAGTGGAGTTATTAGCTGATTTGTGTCAAAGGTAGCTTGATTTCACTTACAGAGAATGTCAGTTGGAAGTGATGATGTCACAATGGGGCACTTTAGTATCTTGAGAAATCCAATGAAAGCGGATGGAGGACAAAAAGAGGACAAGAAAGTGAATAACGGAACAAGTATAACAGATATAAAAAATTCTATGCAAACAACTTGATCGCGACAGTTGAGGAATTGTAGATATTGGAATGGCATTTCTAGCTTTAACGGTGTAGGACGAGTGTCTCCCCATGATTTTGAACCTGCAGCGTGTGCGAGTATCCTAGCCAATATCAGTATTGACACAGAGAGCTGTTAGTGAAGAGCAGGTAAGGGGTTAATTAAATCGCTCTCCCACGAGAACGGTAGACCCAATTTAAAAAGCGTTTCCGCCTTTGAGAAGCAGAGAAGTGGAGGAAGATTTTAAGCCAAACTATGTTTGTCAAACTGTTTGTTTAGGTGGTCAAAACGAGAGTTGTTTTGGAAAGTAATGAATTGCCTTGCTGCTGACATGATTTACAGACACTTGAAAGAGAGGCGATGGGTTACGAAAACGGCTATAGTTACAGATTGGTTACCCCGATTTCAAATCCGACTTCGTCTCTGAAGAGCAGAGAAGCAGGGGAAGATTTTAGCTGGCCAGACTTTTTTCCTCAAAAACGTTCCGAAAGTGGTCAAAACGAACATTGTTTGTGGAAGTTTGAAAAACACGTGGTAATGCAGTTACAAAAACAGCTGTACCGTAAGTTCCGTATGGAATATTTTGATTCTGCACACAGCTATGAATAGCAGAGAAGTAGATGAATATCCCATACACTCTAACATTTTGTCTAACTTGTTGACGTATTGGTCAAAATGGACACTGTTTGCCAAAATGTTACAGAAAATGATCTTGGTGCTCTTACTTAAACTGCTGTAACTTTTGATGTGAATATCATTTTTTCTCCAAACTCCAGATTTGAGTAGCAGAGAAGTAGACGAAGCTGGAGAACTTGAAATATTTTGTCTAAGTGGTTGCAAAGTGGAGTTATTAGCTGATTTGTGTCAAAGGTAGCTTGATTTCACTTACAGAGAATGTCAGTTGGAAGTGATGATGTCACAATGGGGCACTTTAGTATCTTGAGAAATCCAATGAAAGCGGATGGAGGACAAAAAGAGGACAAGAAAGTGAATAACGGAACAAGTATAACAGATATAAAAAATTCTATGCAAACAACTTGATCGCGACAGTTGAGGAATTGTAGATATTGGAATGGCATTTCTAGCTTTAACGGTGTAGGACGAGTGTCTCCCCATGATTTTGAACCTGCAGCGTGTGCGAGTATCCTAGCCAATATCAGTATTGACACAGAGAGCTGTTAGTGAAGAGCAGGTAAGGGGTTAATTAAATCGCTCTCCCACGAGAACGGTAGACCCAATTTAAAAAGCGTTTCCGCCTTTGAGAAGCAGAGAAGTGGAGGAAGATTTTAAGCCAAACTATGTTTGTCAAACTGTTTGTTTAGGTGGTCAAAACGAGAGTTGTTTTGGAAAGTAATGAATTGCCTTGCTGCTGACATGATTTACAGACACTTGAAAGAGAGGCGATGGGTTACGAAAACGGCTATAGTTACAGATTGGTTACCCCGATTTCAAATCCGACTTCGTCTCTGAAGAGCAGAGAAGCAGGGGAAGATTTTAGCTGGCCAGACTTTTTTCCTCAAAAACGTTCCGAAAGTGGTCAAAACGAACATTGTTTGTGGAAGTTTGAAAAACACGTGGTAATGCAGTTACAAAAACAGCTGTACCGTAAGTTCCGTATGGAATATTTTGATTCTGCACACAGCTATGAATAGCAGAGAAGTAGATGAATATCCCATACACTCTAACATTTTGTCTAACTTGTTGACGTATTGGTCAAAATGGACACTGTTTGCCAAAATGTTACAGAAAATGATCTTGGTGCTCTTACTTAAACTGCTGTAACTTTTGATGTGAATATCATTTTTTCTCCAAACTCCAGATTTGAGTAGCAGAGAAGTAGACGAAGCTGGAGAACTTGAAATATTTTGTCTAAGTGGTTGCAAAGTGGAGTTATTAGCTGATTTGTGTCAAAGGTAGCTTGATTTCACTTACAGAGAATGTCAGTTGGAAGTGATGATGTCACAATGGGGCACTTTAGTATCTTGAGAAATCCAATGAAAGCGGATGGAGGACAAAAAGAGGACAAGAAAGTGAATAACGGAACAAGTATAACAGATATAAAAAATTCTATGCAAACAACTTGATCGCGACAGTTGAGGAATTGTAGATATTGGAATGGCATTTCTAGCTTTAACGGTGTAGGACGAGTGTCTCCCATGATTTTGAACCTGCAGCGTGTGCGAGTATCCTAGCCAATATCAGTATTGACACAGAGAGCTGTTAGTGAAGAGCAGGTAAGGGGTTAATTAAATCGCTCTCCCACGAGAACGGTAGACCCAATTTAAAAAGCGTTTCCGCCTTTGAGAAGCAGAGAAGTGGAGGAAGATTTTAAGCCAAACTATGTTTGTCAAACTGTTTGTTTAGGTGGTCAAAACGAGAGTTGTTTTGGAAAGTAATGAATTGCCTTGCTGCTGACATGATTTACAGACACTTGAAAGAGAGGCGATGGGTTACGAAAACGGCTATAGTTACAGATTGGTTACCCCGATTTCAAATCCGACTTCGTCTCTGAAGAGCAGAGAAGCAGGGGAAGATTTTAGCTGGCCAGACTTTTTTCCTCAAAAACGTTCCGAAAGTGGTCAAAACGAACATTGTTTGTGGAAGTTTGAAAAACACGTGGTAATGCAGTTACAAAAACAGCTGTACCGTAAGTTCCGTATGGAATATTTTGATTCTGCACACAGCTATGAATAGCAGAGAAGTAGATGAATATCCCATACACTCTAACATTTTGTCTAACTTGTTGACGTATTGGTCAAAATGGACACTGTTTGCCAAAATGTTACAGAAAATGATCTTGGTGCTCTTACTTAAACTGCTGTAACTTTTGATGTGAATATCATTTTTTCTCCAAACTCCAGATTTGAGTAGCAGAGAAGTAGACGAAGCTGGAGAACTTGAAATATTTTGTCTAAGTGGTTGCAAAGTGGAGTTATTAGCTGATTTGTGTCAAAGGTAGCTTGATTTCACTTACAGAGAATGTCAGTTGGAAGTGATGATGTCACAATGGGGCACTTTAGTATCTTGAGAAATCCAATGAAAGCGGATGGAGGACAAAAAGAGGACAAGAAAGTGAATAACGGAACAAGTATAACAGATATAAAAAATTCTATGCAAACAACTTGATCGCGACAGTTGAGGAATTGTAGATATTGGAATGGCATTTCTAGCTTTAACGGTGTAGGACGAGTGTCTCCCCATGATTTTGAACCTGCAGCGTGTGCGAGTATCCTAGCCAATATCAGTATTGACACAGAGAGCTGTTAGTGAAGAGCAGGTAAGGGGTTAATTAAATCGCTCTCCCACGAGAACGGTAGACCCAATTTAAAAAGCGTTTCCGCCTTTGAGAAGCAGAGAAGTGGAGGAAGATTTTAAGCCAAACTATGTTTGTCAAACTGTTTGTTTAGGTGGTCAAAACGAGAGTTGTTTTGGAAAGTAATGAATTGCCTTGCTGCTGACATGATTTACAGACACTTGAAAGAGAGGCGATGGGTTACGAAAACGGCTATAGTTACAGATTGGTTACCCCGATTTCAAATCCGACTTCGTCTCTGAAGAGCAGAGAAGCAGGGGAAGATTTTAGCTGGCCAGACTTTTTTCCTCAAAAACGTTCCGAAAGTGGTCAAAACGAACATTGTTTGTGGAAGTTTGAAAAACACGTGGTAATGCAGTTACAAAAACAGCTGTACCGTAAGTTCCGTATGGAATATTTTGATTCTGCACACAGCTATGAATAGCAGAGAAGTAGATGAATATCCCATACACTCTAACATTTTGTCTAACTTGTTGACGTATTGGTCAAAATGGACACTGTTTGCCAAAATGTTACAGAAAATGATCTTGGTGCTCTTACTTAAACTGCTGTAACTTTTGATGTGAATATCATTTTTTCTCCAAACTCCAGATTTGAGTAGCAGAGAAGTAGACGAAGCTGGAGAACTTGAAATATTTTGTCTAAGTGGTTGCAAAGTGGAGTTATTAGCTGATTTGTGTCAAAGGTAGCTTGATTTCACTTACAGAGAATGTCAGTTGGAAGTGATGATGTCACAATGGGGCACTTTAGTATCTTGAGAAATCCAATGAAAGCGGATGGAGGACAAAAAGAGGACAAGAAAGTGAATAACGGAACAAGTATAACAGATATAAAAAATTCTATGCAAACAACTTGATCGCGACAGTTGAGGAATTGTAGATATTGGAATGGCATTTCTAGCTTTAACGGTGTAGGACGAGTGTCTCCCCATGATTTTGAACCTGCAGCGTGTGCGAGTATCCTAGCCAATATCAGTATTGACACAGAGAGCTGTTAGTGAAGAGCAGGTAAGGGGTTAATTAAATCGCTCTCCCACGAGAACGGTAGACCCAATTTAAAAAGCGTTTCCGCCTTTGAGAAGCAGAGAAGTGGAGGAAGATTTTAAGCCAAACTATGTTTGTCAAACTGTTTGTTTAGGTGGTCAAAACGAGAGTTGTTTTGGAAAGTAATGAATTGCCTTGCTGCTGACATGATTTACAGACACTTGAAAGAGAGGCGATGGGTTACGAAAACGGCTATAGTTACAGATTGGTTACCCCGATTTCAAATCCGACTTCGTCTCTGAAGAGCAGAGAAGCAGGGGAAGATTTTAGCTGGCCAGACTTTTTTCCTCAAAAACGTTCCGAAAGTGGTCAAAACGAACATTGTTTGTGGAAGTTTGAAAAACACGTGGTAATGCAGTTACAAAAACAGCTGTACCGTAAGTTCCGTATGGAATATTTTGATTCTGCACACAGCTATGAATAGCAGAGAAGTAGATGAATATCCCATACACTCTAACATTTTGTCTAACTTGTTGACGTATTGGTCAAAATGGACACTGTTTGCCAAAATGTTACAGAAAATGATCTTGGTGCTCTTACTTAAACTGCTGTAACTTTTGATGTGAATATCATTTTTTCTCCAAACTCCAGATTTGAGTAGCAGAGAAGTAGACGAAGCTGGAGAACTTGAAATATTTTGTCTAAGTGGTTGCAAAGTGGAGTTATTAGCTGATTTGTGTCAAAGGTAGCTTGATTTCACTTACAGAGAATGTCAGTTGGAAGTGATGATGTCACAATGGGGCACTTTAGTATCTTGAGAAATCCAATGAAAGCGGATGGAGGACAAAAAGAGGACAAGAAAGTGAATAACGGAACAAGTATAACAGATATAAAAAATTCTATGCAAACAACTTGATCGCGACAGTTGAGGAATTGTAGATATTGGAATGGCATTTCTAGCTTTAACGGTGTAGGACGAGTGTCTCCCCATGATTTTGAACCTGCAGCGTGTGCGAGTATCCTAGCCAATATCAGTATTGACACAGAGAGCTGTTAGTGAAGAGCAGGTAAGGGGTTAATTAAATCGCTCTCCCACGAGAACGGTAGACCCAATTTAAAAAGCGTTTCCGCCTTTGAGAAGCAGAGAAGTGGAGGAAGATTTTAAGCCAAACTATGTTTGTCAAACTGTTTGTTTAGGTGGTCAAAACGAGAGTTGTTTTGGAAAGTAATGAATTGCCTTGCTGCTGACATGATTTACAGACACTTGAAAGAGAGGCGATGGGTTACGAAAACGGCTATAGTTACAGATTGGTTACCCCGATTTCAAATCCGACTTCGTCTCTGAAGAGCAGAGAAGCAGGGGAAGATTTTAGCTGGCCAGACTTTTTTCCTCAAAAACGTTCCGAAAGTGGTCAAAACGAACATTGTTTGTGGAAGTTTGAAAAACACGTGGTAATGCAGTTACAAAAACAGCTGTACCGTAAGTTCCGTATGGAATATTTTGATTCTGCACACAGCTATGAATAGCAGAGAAGTAGATGAATATCCCATACACTCTAACATTTTGTCTAACTTGTTGACGTATTGGTCAAAATGGACACTGTTTGCCAAAATGTTACAGAAAATGATCTTGGTGCTCTTACTTAAACTGCTGTAACT
The DNA here is from genome assembly GCF_002021735.2 of Oncorhynchus kisutch. NCBI lineage: Eukaryota > Metazoa > Chordata > Actinopteri > Salmoniformes > Salmonidae > Oncorhynchus > Oncorhynchus kisutch. Next base: position 17,810,536 of record NC_034182.2, on the reverse strand, counting down.
TTTGATGTGAATATCATTTTTTCTCCAAACTCCAGATTTGAGTAGCAGAGAAGTAGACGAAGCTGGAGAACTTGAAATATTTTGTCTAAGTGGTTGCAAAGTGGAGTTATTAGCTGATTTGTGTCAAAGGTAGCTTGATTTCACTTACAGAGAATGTCAGTTGGAAGTGATGATGTCACAATGGGGCACTTTAGTATCTTGAGAAATCCAATGAAAGCGGATGGAGGACAAAAAGAGGACAAGAAAGTGAATAACGGAACAAGTATAACAGATATAAAAAATTCTATGCAAACAACTTGATCGCGACAGTTGAGGAATTGTAGATATTGGAATGGCATTTCTAGCTTTAACGGTGTAGGACGAGTGTCTCCCCATGATTTTGAACCTGCAGCGTGTGCGAGTATCCTAGCCAATATCAGTATTGACACAGAGAGCTGTTAGTGAAGAGCAGGTAAGGGGTTAATTAAATCGCTCTCCCACGAGAACGGTAGACCCAATTTAAAAAGCGTTTCCGCCTTTGAGAAGCAGAGAAGTGGAGGAAGATTTTAAGCCAAACTATGTTTGTCAAACTGTTTGTTTAGGTGGTCAAAACGAGAGTTGTTTTGGAAAGTAATGAATTGCCTTGCTGCTGACATGATTTACAGACACTTGAAAGAGAGGCGATGGGTTACGAAAACGGCTATAGTTACAGATTGGTTACCCCGATTTCAAATCCGACTTCGTCTCTGAAGAGCAGAGAAGCAGGGGAAGATTTTAGCTGGCCGGACTTTTTTCCTCAAAAAGTGGTCAAAACAAACGTTGTTTGTGGAAGTTTGAAAAACACGTGGTACTGCAGTTACAAAAACAGCTGTCCTGAAAATGATCTTGGTGCTCTTACTTAAACTGCTGTAACTTTTGATGTGAATATCATTTTTTCTCCAAACTCCAGATTTGAGTAGCAGAGAAGTAGACGAAGCTGGGGAACTTGAAATATTTTGTCTAAGTGGTTGCAAAGTGGAGCCTGGCAAATCAGGTCTGAATGTTCAAAGTCGATATTACAAACTTTACAAGCATTTTTAAAACTCAAATACATTATACGTTTGCATTTCCTGCTGTGCAGATAAATTCTCAGAAAGAAAATAGTGATCAAATTAAGATCCTACATTTGTTGGCTCTGATCAAAATTAATGCAATGTATACAGTACCAGTCAAACGTTTGGACACACCTACTCATTCAAGGGTTTTTCTTTATTTTTACTATTTTCTACATTGTAGAATAATAGTGAGAACATCAAAACTATGAAATAACACATATGGAATCACGTAGTAATCAAACAAGTGTTAAACAAAGTAGCTGCATTGATGACAAGCATTGCACACGCTTGGAATTCTCTCAACCAGCTTCATGATATAGTCACCTGCAAGATATTTCAATTAACAGGTGTGCCCTGTTAAAAGTGAATTTGTGGAATTTCATTCCTTCTTTATGCATTTGAGACAATCAGTTGTGTGTCATGGTAGGGGTGGTATACAGAAGATAGCTCTATTTGGTAAAGACCAAGTCCATATTATGGCAAGAACAGCTGAAATAAGCAAAGAGAAACGACAGTCCATCATTACTTTAAGACATGTAGGTCAGTCAATCCGGAATATTTCAAGAACTTTGAAAGTTTCTACAAGTGCAGTTGCAAAAACCATCAAATGCTATGATACTGGCTCTCATGTGGACCGCTACAGGAAAAGAAGACCCAGAGTTATCTCTAGTGCAGAGGATAAGTTCATTAGAGTTAACTGCACCAGATTGCAGCCCAAATACATGCTTCACAGAGTTCAGTTAACAGAAACAGAAGAAGAAGAGACTGCTTGGGCCAAGAAACACGAGCAATGGATATTAGACCGGCGGATATCTCTGCTTTGGTCTGATGAGTACAAATCTGAGATGTTTGGTTAAATCCGCAGTGTCTTTGTGAGACGCAGAGTAGGTGAACCGATGATCTCTGCAAGTGTTGTTCGCACCGTGAAGCGTAGAGGTTTGCGCTTAGTGTGACTATCATTTGTTTTTCAACAGGACAGTGACCCAACACACCTCCAGACTGTGTAAGGGCTATTTGACCAAAAAGAGAGTGATGGAGTGCTGCATCAAATGACTTGGCCTCCACAATCACCTGACATCAACCCAATTGAGGTGGTTTGGGGTGAGTTGGACCGTGGAGTGAAGCAGCCAACAAGTGCTCAGCATATGTGGGAGCTCCTTCAAGACTGTTGAAAAGCATTCCAGGTGAAGCTGGTTGAGATAATACCAAGAGTGTGCAACGCTGTCATCAATGCAAAGGGTGGCTACTTTGAAGAATTTTGGGATACTACATGATTCCATATGTGTTATTTCATAGTTGTGAGGTCTTAACTATTATTTTTCATTGTAGGAAATAGTAAAAAAAAATATTGAAAAACCCTTGAATGTGTGTCCAAACTTTTGACTCGTACTGTAGGTGATAAGGTGCCATTTAGCATGCAGACTGGGTGAGCAGTCTGCATGCTAAATAGTTGGCCTGCACATTTTAATACCCAGCAGGCATGGCTGCTCAATGATATAGCGCACTCCTTTTGACCAGGGCCCTGTGAGGCTTAGTCAAAAGTAGTACACTATATAGGGAAAGGGCTGGCATTTTCGATGCAGCCCAGATCCGGTGGTTGCTAATCTAATAAAGCCTGTAGACATACCTCAGCCCAACCTCCCAGAGTGCTCTGGAACAAACAGCACCCAGCTGCGAAGGTACCCTAAGATGCATGATGCAATTTAGGATTTTGATTGAAAAAGGGATAGAAATAGTATTTTAGGGTTTAACCCTTTCATGCGTGAGTTCCAAATATCTCTAACGGTCGCCCCAGCGTGAGTTTTTTTTATGCATGTGATGTTAGAATGTTCTCTCCATTCCAGAATGTGATTGATACGTAACAGTACATTTTATCCGCGCTGCCCTCAAACTAAAGCATGCAGCCTGTTTATATTTATAGGTTGTTTCAACTTCACTTTCAAATGATTTTCTAACAAGTTTTATTTTCTAAAAACCGTTTTAAATTTAGGTGTGTTCCGCCTCCTCATTCATTCACATAAAAATATTCATTTTTACTTTTGCGGACAATTACATTTTTGGGACATTTCTGACACGGACAAAATTCCCCAAGCACTTCCCAATTGTTTGTGCAGTTCACGTCTGCAGACATTTGCTCATCTCCCATCAGAACAGGATCTGCACACGTGTTCACATTTTCCAATCCACATTTATATTGTAGCGTACTGTATGTATGGAGCATAATATATTTGTGTATTTTATAACCTTTATGGTGTTATAGTCAATCGTGCTTATGTAGCCACATTCTTCTATTAGCTCTGTAAAACAATGCTAATTGCATCAGAGAAGTATTATCTTGTGTTGTATTTTGAAGCTACATGGCCTAATGACTCCCAAGTGATGCAGCGGTCAAAGGCACAGCACATCAGTGCTAGATGCGTCACTACAGACTCCCTGGTTCAAATCCAGGCGGCCTTTCTATCAAAGTAAGTGCCTTATTACGTTATAATAGTTTCTGTATGCCGTTTCTGCTGTAGCTCACTGTATGTATGGATCATAATATATTCCTTATAACTGCGGACACTTGAGGTAATGTTACACATTTTATAACCTTCATGGTGTTATAGTCAATCATGCTTACGTAGCTACATTATTCTATTAGCTCTGTAAAACGATGCTAGTTGCGTCAGGAACTCTTAGATTGTGTTGTATTTTGAAGCTACCCTGGCCTTATGACTCCCAAGTGGCGCAGCGGTCTATGGCACTACATCTCAGTGCTAGAGGCGTCACTACAGACACCTTGGTTCAAATCCAGGCTGTATCACAACTGGCTGTGATTGGGAGTCCTGTAGTGCGGCGCACAATTGGCCTAGCCTTGTCTGAGTTTGGCCAGTGTAGGCCATCATTGTAAATAATAATTAGTTCTAAATTACTTGCCTAGTTAAATAAATAAAAAATATGACCATGGTTTGTTTATTTGGTTTATAGTCTGTTCTGCCCTGCCTTGCCCCCTTGTGGAGCTCAAAAGTTAGTTTCTTAGTGTTATAACTGTTATAATCTGTGATTTTGTCAATGCAATAAACTATTTTTTAAAGCAGTGTTTATTATGTTACTTCTTTGTAGTATTGTTTTATTGCTATATCCTTATATTGTATTCTAATGAATAATTCCTCTTTATTCTGTACTTTCAGAAACCACAAACATTATTTGCCAATATCATAACTGGAGCTGGACATCTTTGGAGCTGAAGAATGAGGACAGCTTTTGTATGCTAACGTACACTCCTTGACAGTTTTACTGGATGAAAACACAGCAAGAAAACACATATGCCAATATGTAATACTCATCTATTTTATTGCAGTATTGGTAGTTGGTTCAACAACTTGTTTTACTAGAGGACAAAAAACTGAATATGCATGACCCATATTTAATATCCATGCAGAACAACAACTGCATTTCCACCCCCATCTCTAAAAGCATAGTATCATGGCTGGTCACCTGTCAAGTCACCTGTCAGGTCAGTCAGTCACTTATTGCTGCAGATGTGCTCAATAATGCTTGAGCATGTGATACTCCTCAAAGCATGGTGAAATACATAGAGGTGTATCACAAGCTAAACACATGTATTTTGTCATCTTCCTCTGCTTACTTCTCCCGGTGCCAGACAGGCAGACTTTGCAATGCCTCTGTGTGTGACTACCTTGAGAAGCAGTTTGAGGGACTTTGCAGGGAAAATGCCATGCAGTGAGGCGTAGGGGATTGTCTACAGCAGGACGACCCCCAGTGGATGGGCGCCGAGGGGTGTGGTGTTCCTCCAGCAGCTCTCTCATGAGGTTCTTTCTGTATTTTTGGTAGGTAATTACTTTACCTATGAGGGAGTGGGGAGGATGAGGAAAGTTAGAGGATTTTTATTTTTTTATTTTTTTATTTCACCTTTATTTAACCAGGTAGGCTAGTTGAGAACAAGTTCTCATTTGCAACTGCGACCTGGCCAAGATAAAGCATAGCAGTGTGAGCAGACAACAAAGAGTTACACATGGAGTAAACAATTAACAAGTCAATAACACAGTGGAAACCAAAGGGGGAGTCTATATACAATGTGTGCAAAAGGCATGAGGAGGTAGGCAAATAATTACAATTTTGCAGATTAACACTGGAGTGATGAATGGATGATGAGGCAGTGGGTAGGTGGGTGAGATATTGTCACTATAATTGCATAATGGATTTGTATGTGAACTGTACATCCAATTACAAAAATACCTTGTTCAGTAATCATCTCACCTGTTAGTTGACGGTGAACTATGCTGCCGTTGAGAACAGCAGTGTCGATCAGATGGAAAAATATCTTCTTATCCTGTTGTGACTAGGGGGCAGTATTTTCATTTTGAAGAAAAAAACGTTCCCGTAGTAAACGGGATATTTTGTCAGGAAAAGATGCTAGAATATGCATATAATTGACAGCTTAGGATAGCAAACACTCTAAAGTATCCAAAACAGTAAAAACATTGTCTGTGAGTATAACAGAACTGATGTTGCAGGCGAAAGCCTGAGAAAAATCCAATCCGGAAGTGCCTCATGTTTTGAAAGCGCTGCGTTCCTATGCGTCCCTATTGAGCAGTGAATGGGCTATCAACCAGATTACTCTTTCTCCTCAACTATGTCTCCCACCAGCTACTCTGTCAGAAACAACTTGAAGCACTCTGCCTCAGTTGGAAATGGCAAGGGGCGTTGCACTCCAGACTGGGACTCGTCAAAGCAAACAGCAGGGCGAGGAGGGGTGAAATGACTGGTGGCCTTCCAGCTACCACAGAACTCCTGTACATCATCCACTGTCGGTCTGCCTCCATCACCACCAGCATCTTCAAAGGGACCTGGTACTTCGTCAGTGGACAAGGGATATTCAGATTCAGGGTTCTCAATGGCTACAAGGTTGGGGGGGCAGCTCCTCACTGTCACTGTCAGAATCTGATTCCTGACTTTCATACTCAGACTCATTGTCAGAATTTTTTTTAAATCTCCAGAATTTCCACATTTGTGAGTTGTCTCCTTTTGAAAGACATTGTTAATGCTACAGCTTAGCTCACTGGCTACATACATAAACAACAACACTGAATGGTGCAGTGTGGGAGGTTACATGGTTGACTGACGGCACGCGCCACTTGTATCAATAAATCACTATCAGAAAATGTTTTGTGTGGCAATTATTTGTGTATTTACAGTTGTATTCACATGTTTTCAATTCTAGATGACAAATCATGCATTCTGATTCTTGCACAGATTGTAATGGTCACATATTATGTATGTAAAATACTTTTTTGAAGGTTGTACTGATTATGATGAGCTAAGCTAATTCCAGCTGTGTAGCCATGTTTGTTGACATACAATGCATTCTGGGTTTCACGTCTGTTTGACCAAAGATGTTATAACAAAATGAGCTGAGTAAGAGTTCACTAATTCTCTGAGGACTTCTGGAAATTAATGGTGGGATGTGAACGACGATAGATGACACACCCCTTCAACATAAACAGACCAAACTCATCTCGTCCTCTCTTATTATCTTCGGTTTCTGTGAGAAAAAAATGCATGGCTGCGCACTGAAAGTTATCGTCGGATTACTTTCGATTCCTATAAAGTGTTTTACCTAGTTATTTCGATCAATGGTGAGCTCACCCGTGATGTGATTAATTATATATAGTAATTGCTATTAGCTAATTCATATTGTAGTTTATGTCAGCCGAGAGTTAGAAAATATGACTGCTTGTGTTGGGTCAATCTTTCCTCAGCGCCAGGACAAATGTAGCCTACATTTTTCTGGTTAGGATGATTGTGTTACGCTATATTTACTTCTGTGAATATCTGAACATTGCATCCAAAATATAAACTGCTGACATTCTGGACATAACTTTGTAAGGACTGTGTTTGTGTAAATAGTTCTGAAAAAAGTGTGGCCAGCTCAAGCCCTAATTGTTGCGTCTTTTGAAACTGCCGTTCTAAAGAGCATTCTAAATGAGTGTTCTAATAACACGGGTGTGATCGTACACTTCAGGGACCACTGTAGAATGATCACACCCGTGTGATGGTTTGTGTGAAAGGGTTAAGAGTAGAAGAATAGAAGATTGCATGCTCAAGGCGGCAGTTCATATATTATATTTGATAAGAAGGGAAGATTCTGAGGATGAAGATAGATACATCTGGATAGAAGCAAGTTTCAAATTTGAGTCATATGGGATACACATGGTATACACCGTCCAACAAAATGCGTCCTTATTTTTTTATTTCACCTTTATTTAACCAGGTAGGCCAGTTGAAAACAAGTTCACATTTACAACTGCGACCTAGCCAAGATAAAGCAAAGCAGTGTGACAAAAACAACAACACAGTTCCATAAACAAAGGTGCAGTCAATAACACAATAGAAAAATATATGTACAGTGTATGCAAATGTAGAAGAGTAGGGAGGTAAGGCAATAAATAGGCCATGGAGGCCAAATAATTACAATTTAGCATTAACACTGGAGTGATAGATGTGCAGATGATGATGTGCAAGTAGAGATGCTGGGGTGCAAAAGAGCAAGAGGATGGGAGTACTTGCAGGTTCTTTCTCCACAATGCAACAACAATAAGAAATAATAAAAGATAACATACAAACATAAAGTAAATGGCTCATTAGAATGGAATAAATATTGTGTTTAATCAACGTTTCAGTAAAAGTGGAGGTTTTAGCCATACGGCTAATTTTCAACCGCAGTCCCTGGGCAGGTTATTAAAAACAATTACAACACAGACAATCATTGAGCAGTGAGCACACACAGAGCAACATAGGACAAGCAAGACATAGCATACAGACAGAGCAACATAGAACAAAAAGCAACAAGACAAAATACATAAACGCAACAAAGTGTTTCCACACCTCACAAGCTACAGACAACAGACAACATGGAAAGTGACAATACACAGCTAGGGATTATGTTCAAAAATCTGATTGACGATATGATACACGTAACATTAGCTAGAGAGCTAGACAGCTAATGTTAACTAGCTAGCTAACAGTATGCTTTAAAATAAACTACAAACCTCAGATTTCCCACTTCCTGGTTGGATTTGTGTCAGGTTTTCACCTGCCATATGAGTTCTGTTATACTCACAGCCATCATTCAAACAGTTTTAGAAACTTCAGAGTGTTTTCTATACAATACCACTAATAATATGCATATATTAGCATCTGGGACAGAGTAGCAGGCACTCTGGGCACCTTATTCATCCAAGCTACTCAATACTGCCCCCCTGTCACCAAGAAGTTAAATGAAGAGTTGATGAACTGCACACTTTTTTTAATAGCATAATTTTTAATAGTTGGGCTTGGGGAGGGTATCAATTCAGGTCAAGTCATATTGCTCAAGTTCAAGTCAAGTCACGGGTCATTAGTGTTAAAGTCAAAGTTGAGTTGCAAGTCATCATATTTGTGACTCGAGTCTGACTCGAGTCCAAGTCATGTGATGCGAGTCCACAACTCTGATGCAGATCACTCAACACTATACACGTCATTTACTACATCAACTGAAATGGCTGCAACAGATAACAAAGAGCTGCAGTTAGTTTTGGAATGGGTAGCAAGGAATAAGTTAGTTCTAAATGTTTCCAAAACTAAAAGCATTGTATTTGGGACAAATCATTCACTAAATCCTAAACCTAAACTACATATCGTAATGAATACTGTGGAAATTGAGAAAATTGAAGTGACTAAACTGCTTGGAGTAACTCTGGATTGTAAACTGTCATGGTTGAAACATATTGATACAACAGTAGCTAAGCTGGGGATAAGTCTGTCCATTAAAAAGCTCTGCCTTATTAACAACACTATCAACAAGGCAAGTTATTCAGTCCCTAGTTTTCACAAAGACTTTTTCTGTGGTTAAACCAACTAGGCTCGTAATTTTAAAATGTTAATCGCATTTACAGATGGAATACAAGTTTGTTAATTAAGGCACATTTAAAGTTCACATGTTCCAGAAGGCATTTCTGCCGACAAAAATATTTTGATAAAAAAATGTTTACCTTCAAATGCCTCTCCTGTAAACTAATGATGTGCAACATATGCCTAGTTTCAAGAAACGAGTAACATACAGTAACAGTCAAAGGTTTGTACACATTTACTCATTCCAGGGTTTTTCTTTATTTGTACTATTTTCTAAATTGTAGAATAATAGTGAAGACATTAAAACTATGAAATAATGCATATGGAATTATGTAGTAACAAAAAACAGTGTTAAAACTTCTTCTTCTGACCCACTGGAATTGTTGTTGGAAAAATTACTTGTGTCATGCACAAAGTAGATAACCGACTTGCCAAAATTATAGTTTGTTAACAAAAAATGTGTGGAGTGGTTGAAAAACAAGTTTTAATGACTCCAACCTAAGTGTATGTAAACTTCCGACTTCAACTGTATGTATTGCACACACACACACACACACTGTGTGTGTAATTGTTATGACTAGATGGGCTCCTCACATGCTCATCCTTGACTCAAATACTTGGGGCTCTATTCAATCCGAATTGCTTTTTCTCATATACCAAGGTCTGAATTTAATCCGTATCGCGGGAGATCTGCGTTAAAATTTACGCTGCCTTTTAAATTAAATCAAGCTATAATGTAGATATTCCGCGATACGGATTGAATCCGTATGAGCATGTGAGGAGCCCATCTAGTCATAACAATTGCACACACAGTGCACAGCCATTTTTAATTCAATATCAAATCATTTCTGGGTAACAATTAAGTACCTTACTGTAATTGTTTTGAAATAAAATGGTTTAAAAAAAGCTTAGTTTTGAATATGTTTGAAAATGCAATGGCAATTTTACATAAAACATTTTGTCAGTTGGAAGGTACAGGTGTGTTAGGGAATGTGGAAATCCTTTGAAACAGAATGTCAGATGTTATAAACATAGCATAAAAGTCACATACCCTTCCCAGAGTGTTAATTTGAGTTGTTTAGTATGAGATACATCAAAGCTACTCAGGTTTACGGCCCTGTAGATGGGGTTTGCTTGTGCACAAAAAATGCCAACATTTGTCACAGAATACCTTTTTTAAATAATAGCCCTATTTTTGCAGGGACGTAATACTGCCCTATATAAAATATTAGCTAAATCTGAAGACCTTAGAGCTTTTTATAATATTTTTCACTTTGTTAAACAAAGTAACAGTGGACAATCATGAAATAAAACAGTGGGGTATGGGGTAGAAAAATAATAATATTATAATTCATTTTTTTTATTATTTACACATTTTAAATGTCCTCAAATATTCATACTTAATCACTATTCAACCCTTAGGCTCCAGCTAAAATGGTATGAGTTAACAATAACCTAAATTAAATATCACCCAGTTCTTTTTAATAGGTAAAAGGAGAAATCTTATTTTAATGGCTGACATACTGTGCCCTGTTTGACCCAAAGCCAGTTTTGTGGTTTCCTCCCTCTATTCTCTCTGGTCATGTTGATTTAGAATAAGCTAAAACATATGGCTTTAAAGCAATCTGAAATGGTGTTCTATGACATTGCTTGCACAGCAACTATTTTATTAATCTATATCCCTGGAATTATATTGAAAATAGATATCTAATAGATGGATGTTGCTTAATGGGTAACACTTTAGTTTGATCATCTGTAGATGCTCTACAGACTGACTATCTACAGACTATCAGCAACGTTTCAAATGACTATCTACTAACCCTAACTCTAAACCTTACCCTAACCGTAACCTTAGCAAGGAGTTGCTTATCAACAGATAGTTTGCATCTACAGATGGACTACCCCAAAAAAGTGTTACCACTTCATGCACCATAATACCTTATGCATATTATACAGTGCCTTGCGAAAGTATTCGGCCCCCTTGAACTTTGCGACCTTTTGCCACATTTCAGGCTTCAAACATAAAGATATAAAATTGTATTTTTTTGTGAAGAATCAACAACAAGTGGGACACAATCATGAAGTGGAACGACTTTTATTGGATATTTCAAACTTTTTTAACAAATCAAAAATTGAAAAATTGGGCGTGCAAAATGATTCAGCCCCCTTAAGTTAATACTTTGTAGCGCCACCTTTTGCTGCGATTACAGCTGTAAGTCGCTTGGGGTATGTCTCTATCAGTTTTGCACATCGAGAGACTGAATTTTTTCCCCATTCCTCCTTGCAAAACAGCTCGAGCTCAGTGAGGTTGGATGGAGAGCATTTGTGACCAGCAGTTTTCAGTTCTTTCCACAGATTGGATTCAGGTCTGGACTTTGACTTGGCCATTCTAACACCTGGATATGTTTATTTTTGAACCATTCCATTGTAGATTTTGCTTTATGTTTTGGATCATTGTCTTGTTGGAAGACAAATCTCCGTCCCAGTCTCAGGTCTTTTGCAGACTCCATCAGGTTTTCTTCCAGAATGGTCCTGTATTTGGCTCCATCCAACTTCCCATCAATTTTAACCATCTTCCCTGTCCCTGCTGAAGAAAAGCAGGCCCAAACCATGATGCTGCCACCACCATGTTTGACAGTGGGGATGGTGTGTTCAGGGTGATGAGCTGTGTTGCTTTTACGCCAAACATAACGTTTTGCATTGTTGCCAAAAAGTTCAATTTTGGTTTCATCTGACCAGAGCACCTTCTTCCACATGTTTGGTGTGTCTCCCAGGTGGCTTGTGGCAAACTTTAAACAACACTTTTTATGGATATCTTTAAGAAATGGCTTTCTTCTTGCCACTCTTCCATAAAGGCCAGATTTGTGCAATATACGACTGATTGTTGTCCTATGGACAGAGTCTCCCACCTCAGCTGTAGATCTCTGCAGTTCATCCAGAGTGATCATGGGCCTCTTGGCTGCATCTCTGATCAGTCTTCTCCTTGTATGAGCTGAAAGTTTAGAGGGACGGCCAGGTCTTGGTAGATTTGCAGTGGTCTGATACTCTTTCCATTTCAATATTATCGCTTGCACAGTGCTCCTTGGGATGTTTAAAGCTTGGGAAATCTTTTTGTATCCAAATCCGGCTTTAAACTTCTTCACAACAGTATCTCGGACCTGCCTGGTGTGTTCCTTGTTCTTCGTGATGTTATCTGCGCTTTTAACGGACCTCTGAGACTATCACAGTGCAGGTGCATTTATACGAAGACTTGATTACACACAGGTGGATTGTATTTATCATCATTAGTCATTTAGGTCAACATTGGATCATTCAGAGATCCTCACTGAACTTCTGGAGAGAGTTTGCTGCACTGAAAGTAAAGGGGCTGAATAATTTTGCACGCCCAATTTTTCAGTTTTTGAATTGTTAAAAAAAGTTTGAAATATTCAATAAATGTCGTTCCACTTCATGATTGTGTCCCACTTGTTGTTGATTCTTCACAAAAAAATACAGTTTTATATCTTTATGTTTGAAGCCTGAAATGTGGCATAAGGTTGCAAAGTTCAAGGGGGCTGAATACTTTCGCAAGGCACTGTACATACAGTATATCTCAATATCTACACGTGATTTGACAATGTCTTATCGTGGCAATCAACTATTTTGGGGATCACCTAAGAACTACCGTGTCACCTTTTAATTAACCTTGATTATTTGGAATGCATCAGTAGTTGCACAGTGTAGAAGGAAAACATCCCATGCTTGAAATCCTACATATATCAGAGACTAATACCTTTTACTCACTTATACCAATCTGAATAACACACACTTTTCGAAATAAAGTCTTAAACAGAAAAATCTAAAGATTCATACTGTACATTTAACATGCAATGTTGCATTACCAGAATTGAACATTTAAGAACCATGTTTGGGCAGGTAACACATCCAACAAGAGCAATGCTGTTATCCAAGCAACTGTAGGTGAATTAAATATACTGTACATTAGTTTGTAGAAAGAATGACCAACAGAATTGACTTTCATTACATATTTACCTTGTTTCCCACAATTACAGCATGCAGACCCTTCCTTCTCGAGAGTGCCAGTATGAGTCTGACTCGTCATAGCTAGAAAACTCTTCACTTCCCTCCAAAGTAGTCTATGAGGTTGGCTCTGCTGAAACGCAACAGTAGGGTAGTAGTGGTGTCATGCAAATTATTGACATTGTTTATAAATATATCATAAGTTTGGTCTAAGTTGAACATCCATGTTTCAAACATAAATGGATAATGATTGTTGGGAGTACAGTTCAAAGAGAACTGAAGTATTGGTCAGTTGTGTAAATGTTCCATCAGCGCATACTTTATCGACGACTGAGTGAGATGCTGTCCCACACATGAAGATAATGAGTTGGCATATGTGTTTACATTCTCAAATCACTCTGAAATCATTGCTACAATGCACTTCCAAAGAATACACTGTAAAAAAAATTGTTGTTTTTATTGTAACTTAAAAACAACTTATGGTAACTTTCCGTTAATGTAAAAAAAACTTTGATTTAACAGTACATTATTGAAATGTAAAGTAATATACTGTTAAACCAAAGTTCCTTCGGAATTTACAGTAACATACTGTGTCTTTTTTTACAGTAACTGGCTGCCACTAAGTTACCATAAAAACAACCAGATTTTTTTTACAGTGAACTTTTTATGGTTGATTTAGTTAAAGTTAAAATTTGACATTTTTTCCTTTACTTTAGTCACCTGCTCTGTCACCAAACAGATTTGCATCCCAATTATACAAACAAAAATATTACAAAGCCAAGTAAACTCTCATACCAGATACTAACCACTGAATGAGTTCATTTTTCAAAGTAGAGTTTTTATTCTACAAGTTCCACTCTTTCAGCAAAAGGGACCTATTCTACGTATGCATCTCATATGAAATACAATTGTACATTTTATTATCATGGGCATATTATATGCCTGTAACAAGTTATACATTTTTTAAAAATATTTCCTTTATGTATTCGATGGTGCAGTGACGTTAGAGGAGTATTACAACAATGTTCAAACCTGTAACAAAGAGAAGACAATGGAGCTGTCAGATGGCTGGACGCTGCAGTGTAACTCTGCAGCAATGTTGTGAAAGTGTAAGCACCCAGACCTGTCACATAAACCAACAGCCCTCCCTAGCTTGGACAGGTAGATGGACAGGGTTTGAAATAGCAGTAACATTAAAGGGATGTTATGAAAATGTTAACATCAGGGGACAGGTGAATGAACTGGGGTAGTGCATGTTGCAGTAACATTACTGGGTGATTGTAAGTGTGTTTAAATAACCCAGAGAGGTCACACAATGGAGCCCTTGGAGGAGGAGAGGTGAATTGACTGGATGCGGGTGGCTAGAGTTTTCTCCAGGTCATGGAGGACATCGGAGATGGGGCTCAGGCAGGGTCCGGGACTCACAGTAACAGGCATCTCATACAGTAGTTGTTTGAAAGCCTCCACCTCAATCAGCAGCACCATGTTCTTCAGGAAGTAGCCTTCGATGAAGACCGCCAGCTCATTGGCACAGAGGAACTAAACAGGGCATAAGGATACAGTCAGAACCTTAACTCACTCTATCACAATGTCCTCTCTATGACTTGTGTTTTTTTTATGTCTGATATATACACATTGTATCATGCATGGTTATCTTGCCTTATGTTTTATACTCTTTTACTGTACACTCTTAGAAAAAAGGGTTACAAAATCTTTGCAGAGGGATAGGGTTCTACCAAGAACCGTTTATCAGAAGAATCATATTTGGAGGACAATGATTCTGTGTAAGACAAAGAGTTCTACATAGAATCTTTTTCATCCGAAGAACATTTTTTGGAAGAAAAGGTTATTTGATGATTATTGGAAGGCAAGAAGGATTATTTGAAAGGAAAGAAGGGTTCTACGTAGAACCCTTCTGCATCTGAATAAGCTTTTTATTAAATGTTTTTATTTCTTTTAAGTAATAAGCATTAGTGTTTACCTCAGTGTTTAACTTCTTCGATATAGGGGGCGCACTTTTAATTTTTGGATGAAAAACGTTCCCGTTTTAAACAAGATATTTTGTCACGAAAAGATGCTCGACTATGCATATAATTGACAGCTTTGGAAAGAAAACATTCTGACGTTTCCAAAACTGCAAAGATATTGTCTGAGTGCCACAGAACTGATGTTACAGAAAAAACCCAGATAAAAATACAATCAGGAAATGCCACATTTTTTGAAACCGCCTCATGGCTATGACTCCTTATATGGCTGTGGAGGAGCTAGGAGTCAGCTTACCTTTTCCACGTTTTCCCCAAGGTGTATGCAGCATTGTGCCGTATTTGTAGGCATATCATTGGAAGATTGACCCTAAGAGACTACATTTACCAGGTGGTCGCTTGGTGTCCTCCGTTGCAATTATTGCGTAATCTCCAGCTGCAAGTACTTTTCCGTTTGCTACTGAGGAGAAACCCAACTGCCACGAAGGATTTATCATCGAATAGATATGTGATAAACACCTTGAGGATGATTCTAAACAACATTTGCCATGTTTCTGTCGATATTATGGAGTTAATTTGGAAAAAAGTTCGGCGTTGTAGTGAATGAATTTTCGTTTTTTTTTTCTTAGCCAAAAGTGATGAACAAAACGGAGCGATTTCTCCTACACAAATAATATTTTTGGAAAAAATGAACATTTGCTATCTACAGTGCCTTGTGAAAGTATTCGGCCCCCTTGAACTTTGCGACCTTTTGCCACATTTCAGGCTTCAAACATAAAGATATAAAATTGTATTTTTTTGTGAAGAATCAACAACAAGTGGGACACAATCATGAAGTGGAACGACATTTATTGGATATTTCAAACTTTTTTAACAAATCAAAAACTGAAAAATTGGGCGTGCAAAATGATTCAGCCCCCTTAAGTTAATACTTTGTAGCGCCACCTTTTGCTGCGATTACAGCTGTAAGTCGCTTGGGGTATGTCTCTATCAGTTTTGCACATCGAGAGACTGAATTTTTTTCCCATTCCTCCTTGCAAAACAGCTCGAGCTCAGTGAGGTTGGATGGAGAGCATTTGTGACCAGCAGTTTTCAGTTCTTTCCACAGATTGGATTCAGGTCTGGACTTTGACTTGGCCATTCTAACACCTGGATATGTTTATTTTTGAACCATTCCATTGTAGATTTTGCTTTATGTTTTGGATCATTGTCTTGTTGGAAGACAAATCTCCGTCCCAGTCTCAGGTCTTTTGCAGACTCCATCAGGTTTTCTTCCAGAATGGTCCTGTATTTGGCTCCATCCAACTTCCCATCAATTTTAACCATCTTCCCTGTCCCTGCTGAAGAAAAGCAGGCCCAAACCATGATCCTGCCACCACCATGTTTGACAGTGTGTTCAGGGTGATGCGCTGTGTTGCTTTTACGCCAAACATAACGTTTTGCATTGTTGCCAAAAAGTTCAATTTTGGTTTCATCTGACCAGAGCACCTTCTTCCACATGTTTGGTGTGTCTCCCAGGTGGCTTGTGGCAAACTTTAAACAACACTTTTTATGGATATCTTTAAGAAATGGCTTTCTTCTTGCCACTCTTCCATAAAGGCCAGATTTGTGCAATATACGACTGATTGTTGTCCTATGGACAGAGTCTCCCACCTCAGCTGTAGATCTCTGCAGTTCATCCAGAGTGATCATGGGCCTCTTGGCTGCATCTCTGATCAGTCTTCTCCTTGTATGAGCTGAAAGTTTAGAGGGACGGCCAGGTCTTGGTAGATTTGCAGTGGTCTGATACTCCTTCCATTTCAATATTATCGCTTGCACAGTGCTCCTTGGGATGTTTAAAGCTTGGGAAATCTTTTTGTACCCAAACCCGGCTTTAAACTTCTTCACAACAGTATCTCGGACCTGCCTGGTGTGTTCCTTGTTCTTCATGATGCTCTCTGCGCTTTTAACGGACCTCTGAGACTATCACAGTGCAGGTGCATTTATACGGAGACTTGATTACACACAGGTGGATTGTATTTATCATCATTAGTCATTTAGGTCAACATTGGATCATTCAGAGATCCTCACTGAACTTCTGGAGAGAGTTTGCTGCACTGAAAGTAAAGGGGCTGAATAATTTTGCACGCCCAATTTTTCAGTTTTTGAATTGTTAAAAAAGTTTGAAATATCCAATAAATGTCGTTCCACTTCATGATTGTGTCCCACTTGATGTTGATTCTTCACAAAAAATACAGTTTTATATCTTTATGTATGAAGCCTGAAATGTGGCAAAAGGTTGCAAAGTTCAAGGGGGCCGAATACTTTCGCAAGGCACTGTAACTGAGAGTCTTCTCATTGAAAACATCCAAAGTTCTTCAAAGGTAAATGATTTTATTTGAATGCTTTTCTTGTTTTTGTGAAAATGTTGCCTGCTGAATGCTAGGCTTAATGCTATGCTAGGCTATCAATACTCTTACACAAATGCTTGTGTAGCTTTGGTTGAAAAGCATATTTTGAAAATCTGAGATGACAGTGTTGTTAACAAAAGGCTAAGCTTGTGTTTGAATATATTTATTTCATTTCATTTGCGATTTTCATGAATAGGAAATGCTGCGTTATGGTAATGTGCTTGAGGCTATGATTACGCTCCCGGATACGGGATTGCTCGTCGCTAGAGGTTAAACTTTAACATCAGGAGTGTTAAATCATCTTATCAAATCAAATCAAATTTTATTTGTCACATACACATGGTTAGCAGATGTTAATACGAGTGTAGCGAAATGCTTGTGCTTCTAGTTCCGACAATGCAGTAATAACCAACAAGTAATCTAACTAACAATTCCAAAACTACTGTCTTATACACAGTGTAAGGGGATAAAGAATATGTACATAAGGATATATGAATGAGTGATGGTACAGAGCAGCATAGGCAAGATACAGTAGATGATATCGAGTACAGTATATACATATGAGATGAGTATGTAAACAAAGTGGCATAGTTAAAGTGGCTAGTGATACATGTATTACATAAGGATGCAGTCGATGATATAGAGTACAGTATATACGTATGCATATGAGATGAATAATGTAGGGTAAGTAACATTATATAAGGTAGCATTGTTTAAAGTGGCTAGTGATATATTTACATCATTTCGCATCAATTCCCATTATTAAAGTGGCTGGAGTTGAGTCAGTGTCATTGTCAGTGAGGTGGCAGCAGCCACTCAATGTTAGTGGTGGCTGTTTAACAGTCTGATGGCCTTGAGATAGAAGCTGTTTTTCAGTCTCTCGGTCCCAGCTTTGATGCACCTGTACTGACCTCGCCTTCTGGATGATAGCGGGGTGAACAGGCAGTGGCTCGGGTGGTTGATGTCCTTGATGATCTTTATGGCCTTCCTGTAACATCGGGTGGTGTAGGTGTCCTGGAGGGCAGGTAGTTTGCCCCCGGTGATGCGTTGTGCAGACCTCACTACCCTCTGGAGAGCCTTACGGTTGAGGGCGGAGCAGTTGCCGTACCAGGCGGTGATACAGCCCGCCAGGATGCTCTCGATTGTGCATCTGTAGAAGTTTGTGAGTGCTTTTTGTGACAAGCCGAATTTCTTCAGCCTCCTGAGGTTGAAGAGGCGCTGCTGCGCCTTCTTCACGATGCTGTCTGTGTGAGTGGACCAATTCAGTTTGTCTGTGATGTGTATGCCGAGGAACTTAAAACTTGCTACCCTCTCCACTACTGTTCCATTGATGTGGATAGGGGGGTGTTCCCTCTGCTGTTTCCTGAAGTCCACAATCATCTCCTTAGTTTTGTTGACGTTGAGTGTGAGGTTATTTTCCTGACTCCACACTCCGAGGGCCCTCACCTCCTCCCTGTAGGCCGTCTCATCGTTGTTGGTAATCAAGCCTACCACTGTTGTGTCGTCCGCAAACTTGATGATTGAGTTGGAGGCGTGCGTGGCCACGCAGTCGTGGGTGAACAGGGAGTACAGGAGAGGGCTCAGAACGCACCCTTGTGGGGCCCCAGTGTTGAGGATCAGCGGGGAGGAGATGTTGTTGCCTACCCTCACCACCTGGGGGCGGCCCGTCAGGAAGTCCAGTACCCAGTTGCACAGGGCGGGGTCGAGACCCAGGGTCTCGAGCTTGATGATGAGCTTGGAGGGTACTATGGTGTTGAATGCCGAGCTGTAGTCGATGAACAGCATTCTCACATAGGTATTCCTCTTGTCCAGATGGGTTAGGGCAGTGTGCAGTGTGGTTGAGATTGCATCGTCTGTGGACCTATTTGGGCGGTAAGCAAATTGGAGTGGGTCTAGGGTGTCAGGTAGGGTGGAGGTGATATGGTCCTTGACTAGTCTCTCAAAGCACTTCATGATGACGGATGACGGTAGTCGTTTAGCTCAGTTACCTTAGCTTTCTTGGGAACAGGAACAATGGTGGCCCTCTTGAAGCATGTGGGAACAGCAGACTGGTATAGGGATTGATTGAATATGTCCGTAAACACACCGGCCAGCTGGTCTGCGCATGCTCTGAGGGCGCGGCTGGGGATGCCGTCTGGGCCTGCAGCCTTGCGAGGGTTAACACGTTTAAATGTCTTACTCACCTCGGCTGGAGTGAAGGAGAGACCGCATGTTTTCGTTGCAGGCCGTGTCAGTGGCACTGTATTGTCCTCAAAGCGGGCAAAAAAGTTATTTAGTCTGCCTGGGAGCAAGACATCCGGGTCTGTGACTGGGCTGGATTTCTTCCTGTAGTCCGTGATTGACTGTAGACCCTGCCACCTGCCTCTTGTGCCTGAGCCGTTGAATTGAGATTCTACTTTGTCTCTGTACTGACGCTTAGCTTGTTTGATAGCCTTGCAGAGGGAATAGCTGCACTGTTTGTATTCGGTCATGTTACCAGACACCTTGCCCTGATTAAAAGCAGTGGTTCGCGCTTTCAGTTCCACACGAATGCTGCCGTCAATCCACGGTTTCTGGTTAGGGAATGTTTTAATCGTTGCTATGGGAACGACATCTTCAACGCACGTTCTAATGAACTCGCACACCGAATCAGCGTATTCGTCAATATTGTTATCTGACGCAATACGAAACATGTCCCAGTCCACGTGATGGAAGCAGTCTTGGAGAGTGGAGTCAGCTTGGTCGGACCAGCGTTGGACAGACCTCAGCGTGGGAGCCTCGTTTTAGTTTCTGTCTGTAGGCAGGGATCAACAAAATGGAGTCGTGGTCAGCTTTTCCGAAAGGGGGGCGGGGCAGGGCCTTATATGCGTCGCGGAAGTTACAGTAACAATGATCCAAGGTCTTTCCACCGCTGGTTGCGCAATCGATATGCTGATAAAATTTAGGGAGTCTTGTTTTCAGATTAGCCTTGTTAAAATTCCCAGCTACAATGAATGCAGCCTCCGGATAAATCGTTTCCAGTTTGCAGAGAGTTAAATAAAGTTTGTTCAGAGCCATCGATGTGTCTGCTTGGGGGGGGGATATATACGGCTGTGATTATAATCGAAGATAATTCTCTTGGTAGATAATGCGGTCTACATTTGATTGTGAGGAATTCTAAATCAGGTGAACAGAAGGATTTGAGTTCCTGTATGTTTCTTTCATCACACCATGTCACGTTAGCCATAAGGCATACGCCCCCGCCCCTCTTCTTACCAGAAAGATGTTTGTTTCTGTCGGCGCCATGCGTGGAGAAACCCGTTGGCTGCACCGCCTCGGATAGCGTCTCTCCAGTGAGCCATGTTTCCGTGAAGCAAAGAACGTTGCAGTCTCTGATGTCCCTCTGGAATGCTACCCTTGCTCGGATTTCATCAACCTTGTTGTCAAGAGACTGGACATTGGCAAGAAGAATGCTAGGGAGTGGTGCACGGTGTGCCCGTCTCCGGAGTCTGACCAGAAGACCGCCTCGTTTCCCTCTTTTTCGGAGTCGTTTTTTTGGGTCGCTGCATGGAATCCACTCCGTTGTCCTGTTTGTAAGGCAGAACACAGGATCCGCGTCGCGAAAAACATATTCTTGGTCGTACTGATGGTGAGTTGACGCTGATCTTATATTCAGTAGTTCTTCTCGACTGTATGTAATGAAACCTAAGATGACCTGGGGTACTAATGTAAGAAATAACACGTAAAAAAACTAAAAACTGCATAGTTTCCTAGGAACGCGAAGCGAGGCGGCCATCTCTGTCGTCTCCGGAAGTATTCTGATGAATTTAAAAGGATATGTGAGCATGTTTTAACTTCTTATGGGCAGGTGGGACACGACCGTCCGGGAAATTGCAGAGTGCCAAATTCAAAATATAGAAATAGTCCAATTAAACATTCATAAAAATAGAATTGTTATACATCGGTTTAAAACCTCTTAGAGCTCCCCCCTACTTTGTGCAATTTCCTCTTGAAGACATACCCAAATCTAACAGCCTGTAGCTCAGGCACAGAACCAAGGATATGCATATTCTTGGTACAGAAAAATTTTGCACGCCCAATTTTTCATTTTTTGATTTGTTAAAAAAGTTTGAAATATCCAATAAATGTCGTTCCACTTCATGATTGTGTCCCACTTGTTGTTGATTCTTCACAAAAAATACAGTTTTATATCTTTATGTTTGAAGCCTGAAATGTGGCAAAAGGTCGCAAAGTTCAAGGGGGCCGAATACTTTCGCAAGGCACTGTAACACAATAGATCTGGTTTAGATAAAACAATGAAAAAAACCACATGTTTTTTATTTTTATTTTTGTATCATCATCTTTAAAATGAACAAGACAAACATTCAGATAGGATGATGGGGACAATTTCAGTGAAAAATATGAGAGGGCAACAGTACTTGTGCAAAGTTTCAGAATGATAACTTCCAAAATGAGTGTGCTACATGACATTTATCATGAAGTCACCCAGGTGTCCCACACAAGTAGCCCAAATGTTCCCCAAGTGTTCCCCAAGTGGCCAAATTGGTGAGGTATACATTTCGAAACAAATAACTATATACAAAATACCAAAATGGTATTCTAACAACTCCCCCCCCTTAAAAATTGAGAAAAATAAAATGAAAAAATAAATAAATGGGAAAAACATCATTATTGATTAAATAAAATATATGTTACAAAATAACATGGGTAACTATTTACACACTTTCAATATTTGTAAGACCCCCAGTCCTCTATCAAATCAAATCAATTTATATAGTCCCAGCCTAAAACCCCAAACAGCAAGTAATGCAGGTGTAGAAGCACAGTGGCTAGGAAAGACTCCCTAGAAAATCAAAAACCTAGGAAGAAACCTAGAGAGGAACCAGGCTATGAGGGGTGGCCAGTCCTCTTCTGGCTGTGCCGGGTGGAGATCACAGTGGTTGTAGAGGATGCAACAGGACAGCACCTCAAGAGTAAAAATGAACAGTTTAGGGGGACAGCATGTAGTCATCATGCCAGGTAGTCCCGACGCATGGTCCTAGAGCTCAGGTCCTCTGAGAGAGAAAGAGAGAATTAGAGAGAGCATACTTAAATTCACACATGACACCGGATAAGACTCCCATTCGGAGTCAGTGTCACTGTGAAAGAAAATGTTCAGTTAGAATAGTTTCACATATGAGCCCTCCATCAACCGGTATAATAAACAGATATATATAGAGAGTACAGGGAACATAAGGTTGAATACATTATTATGACCTGCTAGATCTGTCTCTTTTATATTATGACATTTCAGCTAGATCTACTGTCTCTATTATATTATGACAGACCAGCTAGATCTACTGTCTTTATTATATTACAACAGACCAGCTGTATCTACTGTCTCCATTTCACTTTGGCCATTGTTGTGTGGGCCTGCCCTCCCCTCAACAGCCTCAAATAGGCTATTTCATGTGGTTTGGGGTGGGGCGGCAGACACACGCATCTCACATTTCATGACATTACATGTTTATATATTGCTTCTAAAATGTACAAAAATCACAAATAATATCTTATATTATTAATTTCAAACAAGGGCATTAGCATGATAAGAACTTACCAGTCCAAAACGATGTCCTCTCCCCGTTCAAAAAATATTCCTCCACAATCGCTAAATGAATTGTCCTACAACAATCTCTACCTCACCTTCCCAATCAATGTATTCTAAAATTGTGTGTACATCTGTATATCTAGACTTAGATTTAGCTTTCCCTGACTTAGTCGCCATAATGATTGATATATAAACAGCTGAATCACGTTTACCAAACAATGCAATGCGTAATATGTGTTTCTCCTTCCGGTATGAAACTTCAATAGAGAATGACTCACTTTACGCTGGAGCTTACTACATGAGTTCGTCTTGCAACACAAAAACATGGCCTATTGCCGTTTAGCTCAGCTCATTGGCTATCTACCCAGCTAGATTTCAAGACGATCAGTGGTCATTGGGTTAAAAGACAGTCAATCAACGAAACAGCGGGCAAATCATTGGTGCACAATGATGTCATGACTTGTTGTCTTCAAATCGGTTTCGTTCAGTCAATACGTCCTGCGAAATGGCCCATCAGGTTTGATTGTGTTACAAACTAACCAGTTGATTGCAGTGAAACCAAACATGACTGGAAACGTCACGTTCTGTGTGGGTTATTTACCTGGAATGTGTCGGCAAAAATGGAATGAGACGGAATTCACGACACAAGCAGTTCACAAAATGGAGAGGGCCAGTGGTGTAAAATAACCAGTGCTGGTTGTCATGACTATCCTGTGAGGATCCAAAGGATCAGGTTACAATGTATAAGCCTTACAGCGCTCTCCCTCTCTCCCGCAGAGGGGAAGAGGGATGGATGTGGGGGTTTAATGACACCTCACTCGATCGTAAACCATAGGCAGCAGACGACTCACTTTGGGGCCTAGTTTGGGTGATCAGCATGTCTATGTGCCTTATAAAGAGGTCCAAGAACTTCAACATCAAACAATGGACACCGGGACAATATTTTTCATCCTCCGAATGTTGGTAATGATGAGAGATGGAATGTGGAAGATTAATGTCTATTTTGTGATGTCACTAAAAGTTAAATGAAGGCATTATAACAAAAACATTGTACCTTGAGGGGCTTTCACAATGTGTATACATTTGTTGCAGCAGTGTGTAGGAGGGAAATGCAGAGATGTGTCAAGTATGCAGGAGGGCATGGGACAAAGGAATGTGTAGTATTGGTGGAAAAACTGTGTCTCAATTGTGGGGGTGTCCATGTTGTTGGGGATCAGAAGTGTCCGGTGTGAGAGAGATTGAGATTGCCAGAGTCAGAGTAGAACAGAAGGTGTCATATGCTGAGTCAGTGAAGAGAGTATAGGATGATGGTTCAAGGGTGAGTAGGAGGAGTAGTAGGATGATGGTTCAAGGGTGAGTAGGAGGAGTAGTAGGCCTTGGTTCAAGGGTGAGTAGGAGGAGTAGTAGGCCTTGGATAATACAGAGTGATACGAATTTTTCTTTCAGTAATGTTGGCTTCTTAGCATTCATTGCCATAGTTATCAACTGTCCTGCTGAAATGGAATGTAAATTACAGAAAATATACACTGCTCAAAAAAATAAAGGGAACACTTAAACAACACAATGTAACTCCAAGTCAATCACACTTCTGTGAAATCAAACTGTCCACTTAGGAAGCAACACTGATTGACAATAAATTTCACATGCTGTTGTGCAAATGGAATAGACAACAGGTGGAAATTATAGGCATTTAGCAAGACACCCCCCAAAAAAGGAGTGGTTCTGCAGGTGGTGACCACAGACCACTTCTCAGTTCCTATGCTTCCTGGCTGATGTTTTGGTCACCTTTGAATGCTGGCGGTGCTTTCACTCTAGTGGTAGCATGAGACGGAGTCTACAACCCACACAAGTGGCTCAGGTAGTGCAGCTCATCCAGGATGGCACATCAATGCGAGCTGTGGCAAGAAGGTTTGCTGTGTCTGTCAGCGTAGTGTCCAGAGCATGGAGGCGCTACCAGGAGACAGGCCAGTACATCAGGAGACGTGGAGGAGGCCGTAGGAGGGCAACAACCCAGCAGCAGGACCGCTACCTCCGCCGTTGTGCAAGGAGGAGTAGGAGGAGCACTGCCAGAGCCCTGCAAAATGACCTCCAGCAGGCTACAAATGTGCATGTGTCTGCTCAAACGGTCAGAAACAGACTCCATGAGGGTGGTATGAGGGCCCGTCGTCCACAGGTGGGGGTTGTGCTTACAGCCCAACACCGTGCAGGACATTTGGCATTTGCCAGAGAACACCAAGATTGGCAAATTCGCCACTGGCGCCCTGTGCTCTTCACAGATGAAAGCAGGTTCACACTGAGCACATGTGACAGACGTGACAGAGTCTGGAGACGCCGTGGAGAACGTTCTGCTGCCTGCAACATCCCCCAGCATGACTGGTTTGGCGATGGGTCAGTCATGGTGTGGGGTGGCATTTCATGTGCTCGCCAGAGGTAGCCTGACTGCCATTAGGTACCGAGATGAGATCCTCCGACCTCTTGTTAGACAATATGCTGGTGCGGTTGGCCCTGGGTTCCTCCTAATGCAAGACAATGTTAGACCTCATGTGGCTGGAGTGTGTCAGCATTTCCTGCAATAGGAAGGCATTGATGCTATGGACTGGCCCACCCGTTCCCCAGACCTGAATCCAATTGAGCACATCTGGGACATCATGTCTCGCGCCACGTTGCACCACAGAATGTCCAGGAGTTGGTGGATGCTTTAGTCCAGGTCTGGGAGGAGATCCCTCAGGAGACCATCCGCCACCTCATCAGGAGCATGCCCAGGCGTTGTAAGGAGGTCATACAGGCACGTGGAGGCCACACACACTACTGAGCCTAATTTGTACTTGTTTTAAGGACATTACATCAAAGTTGGATCAGTCTGTAGTGTGGTTTTCCACCTTCAACTATGTAAAGAAAAATATTTAATAAGAATATTTCATTCATTCACATCTAGGATGTGTAATTTTAGTGTTCCCTTTATTTTTTGAGCAGTGTACTTTGTAGTGGCAGCTGCAGAGAAGTACTTGGGTGTACAAGGTTTTAGCTAGAACCCTCTGCAAAGGGTTTTACATTGCACCAAAAAGGGTTCCCCTAAGGGGACATACCGAAGAACCCTTTAGGTTCAACTTAGCACCTTTTATTCTTCCACAGCTTCATGTGTTACAAATGTACAATTTTAAAATGTGCAATGGAGCAAAATATGGCATTTTTTATCCTGTAGGCACCTGCCACTTGTCACAGGTGAGATTAAAGAATCACTTGCCTCCAACCACATTAATTTGGACATTTATGACTTTAATGACTTATGACTCAATTTAAATAAAAAAATGTTTCCCTTGGTCCTGTGCAGTTTTAAAACAAACTAATACACCTGTGAACACCAAATGTTTTTTCAATTTCAACTCATTTTAGAAAACATTTTGAACGGTATACGTTGGCTTGTTCCCATTTCCTCTCACCTTAGCGTGTTTGTAGATGTCCACACAGGTTTCCACGGCAATGTTCTTGGAGCAGATAATCTCACAGTGTCGTTGAAGGGCCTCTAGTTGAAAGAATTTTGCTGCAGACAGGAGCTGTGGAAGAGAGGGAAAAGAGAGCAGAAACACACACAGTGAGAAGTGGGTTGGACTTTCTGGGTAATGACATGAAAAAATGTTTAATGGGGTTGAGGTCAGAGTTCTGTGCAGGCCAGTCAAGTTCTTCCACACCGATCTCAAAAAACATTTTTGTAATGAACCTCGCTTTGTGCACAGGCCGTTGCCATGCTGAAACAGGGAAGGGCCTTCCCCAAACTGTTGTTACAATGTTGGAAGGACAGAATCGTATAGAATGCCATTGTATTTCCCTTCAATGGAACTATGGGGTCTAGCCAGAACAATGAAAAACCATCCTATGCTATTATTCCTCCTCCATCAAACTTTACAGTTGGCACTATGCATTAGGGCAGGTAGCGTTCTCCTTGCATCCGGCAAATCCAAATTTACACCACTCCAGCCGACGCTTGGCACTGCGCATGATGATCTTAGGCTTGTGTGTGGCTGCTCGCCCATGGAAACCCATTTCATGAAGCTCCCGACTAACAGTTGCGTCCAGAGATAGTTTGGAACTCTGTAATGAGTGTTGCAACCGAGGACAGATGATTTTTACACACTACACACTTCAGTCTCGTTCTGTGAGCTTGTGTGGCCTACTACTATGCGGCTGAGCCGTTGTTGCTCCTAGACGTTTCCACTTTAAAATAACCGCACATACAGTTGACCGGTGCAGCTCTAGCAGGGCAGACATTTTACAAAAAGACTTGTTGGAAAGGTGCATTCTATAACGGTGCCACGTTGAAAGTCACAGAGCTCTTCAGTGAGGCCATTTTACTGCTAATGTTTGTCCATGGAGAATGAATGACTGTGTGCTCGATTTTATACACCTGTCAGCAACTGGTGTGGCTGAAATAGCTGAATCCACTAATTTGATCGGGTGTCCACATACTTTTGTATATATAGTGTATTTTATTTAAGTGTCATTCACAAAATTGGTAATACAAAACACAAAACAAAATGTCATTTTACAATTTACACGCATAGATAATAATCATGGCACAGTATGTACAGTATGTATGATTTGCAAACCTGCTCTGTCAGTGTAATTGTTTGAGAATTATTGTGTGACAAGTATGGCTGCATTGTCATTGAAATAAAATATATATTCAAAAAAGTTATTCTTACCTCCATAATCTCAGTATTCATGATGTGCAAGGACTCAGTGCCTCCACAATACAGGTACTGCATGACCAACTGTAAAAGAGGAATGTTGTTATGACTCAAGCCTCTCAACACATTATGAACAGCCTAACTGAATTACTGGTACTGGTAGGGTAATACTTATATACAGTATGTCACCCTATAGCATTTCAAAAATATAGAAAGCTCTGGAGTTTTAAATTAGTTTTTGCTGTGGTGCGAATCCCAGTTGAACTATGAACACATTACTATTAACCCATTTACTGCAACCTAGTTACAGTAGTACATACAGTAGGCTACCTGGAATATGGTGTACTTGACATGACTGATCTCAATGTAGGTGTTCTCTGCTGCTGGTCTGTTTTGGAGCAGGGATTTAAACCTGTATGAAATCATTAAAGAAAGGTGAGGAAGACAAGTTGTCAGAAAACAAAAGGAGCATGTCGTAGTCTGCATTAGTGACATGTGACCAGTGCTGTACTGGTAAACACCTTCTTCTATTTTGCATGAGCATCTTTTGCAGAAAAATGCATTGAAAGTATAGGGAGTGTTACTTTATTCACCGTCAACAACGATCAGCGTTTCCCCACCAATTTTTGCATATGACATGTCTTTGTCACTCTTATGAACATATATAACCTAACATGCACGGGGGGTGAAATAATTGATTTATAACCACCTCTGAAAAAACATTGTTAGAAAAAATAGTTTGGGGGAATTCTAATTGTTCAAGCATTATTTTTCTCAATTTTTTTTATAAAAATGTTTTATTGTTCAATTCCAACATACACGTATTTCACAGATTATCATGTTCAAGCATTTTTCATCACCTGGCTGAAGCAGTGAATAACAGGACTTTATGTGCATAGAAGGGTTTTTCTTCCACCAGAAACGTTACATCAGACATCTCCTTGTTGTTGAGGAAGTGGGGGTCTGAAAGAAATGAAGGATAATTACAATATTT
Organism: Oncorhynchus kisutch; assembly: GCF_002021735.2. Classification (NCBI taxonomy): domain Eukaryota; kingdom Metazoa; phylum Chordata; class Actinopteri; order Salmoniformes; family Salmonidae; genus Oncorhynchus; species Oncorhynchus kisutch. The sequence continues at coordinate 17,781,933 of NC_034182.2, read as the reverse complement.
GTCCACTTTTAACACTGTTATATTTATCTCTATTGTTACTCAGTTCGTTTTTAATAAAGAAAATGTAGAGACATTTGTGAAATAAATTTGACTTGTGTATTCATCCATCTTGACTACTTGTCCAATTTGACCTGCATGTGACCTTTTACAAATTACTCAGAATGGCATAGGCTGGACAGATATGCTAGCAGGATACTTAAATGGCATCCCACGTAATCTCCCGTAGAGAGTATTCTAAATGTAAACATTGCTAACTAAGCATATCTATGACCACAAATCTTTACTGGATTGAAGCCTCCTGTATTCATATGAATCTAACAGATGGTATGGTAATATCAGCTACTGAGCTACAGCATGCAGCTTTGGGAGCAACCTAATGAAGCTATTTGGCAAACTGTTTTTCAAATGGAATAATTACGCTCATCTCATTGATGTTCCAAAGAGCATCTTAATTCTTCATCCTCAAAGCAAGCTTTCATTTATTGATGTCACCCTCAAGACCTTCATAGTTGTAATTACAAAATTACATTGTAGCAAATGCTGACTTTTATTAACAACGCTGAACATATTAGATCAAGGTTCAAGTAACTAGAACACATCAACACCAGCGCATCGATAATTCAAAATCTATATGCACTCTCGATGGTGCTAGAGACACAAACACAAATGTGTGGAATACAACTTGAACTGCCAACGTACAGTATAGCAGAACAATCATTTTCAAGCTCTAGTTTTCAAGCTTCCATTTCATTCTACACTGTTAATGATGAATGAAGATAAATTATTATTGCAATTTCTATAGGGCCACTCCTCCATCCCATCACATTTAAGCACATTTTAGAGGCACCACAAACACAAAGAAGGAGGCAGGTAACGGCTGCTTCTGCTGCCTTTCTGAACATGCATGGCGTGGGTGCAAACCGTTTCCACTCAGGAGCAACACCTTCCTTTGCTCACCAAGTCTCGAGGTCTGCTTCCTCCTGATCTCAGTGAGTTTGGGGATAGGGAAGGGCCCATAGCACTGGGAGAAAATCACAGACAGCTGGCTGATCACCTCATTCTGCAGGCCAGGCAAAGAGGGAGATGAGAAGACAGAAATGGACATGGGAAATGTTTGCAAAAAGGGCAGTTATGTACTGCTGTAAGAAGAGTTATTAAAACCTGTTGCAACTCTAGGGGCAGTATTTTCATTTTTGGAAAAAATTTAAACGGGATATTTTGTCAAGATGCTAGAATATGCATATAATTGACAGCTTTGGATAGAACACTCTCTAACGTTTCCAAAACTGTAAAGATATTGTCTGTGAGTATAACAGAACTGATGTTGCAGGCGAAAGCCTGAGAAAAATCCAATCCGGAAGTGCCCCAGGTTTTGAAAGCGCTGCGTTCCAATGAGTCCCTATTCAGCTGTGAATATGCCATCAACGAGCTTACGCTTTTTACGTATTCCCCAAGGTGTCTACAGCATTGTGACGTAGTTTTACGCATTTCTGTTGAACAATAGCCGTAGGCGGCCACATTGTGTAAGTGGTCACATGGTGGCTCCGAGAGAGAGCACCTTGAGGATTGATTATAAACAACGTTTGCCATGTTTCTGTCGATATTATGGAGCTAATTTTGAAAAAAAATCTCAGTTTTCGTGATTGCAATTTCCGGTCGATTTCTCAGCCAAACGTGAAGAACAAACGGAGCTATTTCGCCTACAAAAATAATATTTTGGGAAAAAATTAACTTTGGCTGTCTACCTGGGAGTCTCGTGAGTGAAAACATCTGAAGTTCATCAAAGGTAAACGATTTAATTTGATTGCTTTTCAGATTTTCGTGACAAGGTTACCTGCTGCTAGCAAGGCATAATGCTATGCTAGGCTATCGATAAACTTACACAAATGCTTGTCTAGCTTTGGCTGTAAAGCATATTTTGAAAATCTGAGATTACAGGGTGATTAACAAAAGGCTAAGTAAGCTGTGTCTCAATATATTTCATTTGTGATTTTCATGAATAGGAATATTTTCTAGGGATATTTATGTCTGTTGCCTTATGCTAATTAGGTTCAGTCGTTATGCCGTTGCATTATGCTAATTAGTTAACGCTCCCGCATGCGGGTTTGGGAGTCACAAGAAGTTTTAAATAGAAGGCCATAGAGTTGAATGTTTTGCAATTCATGCATGAATATAATGATACAGATTGAAGAACATATCAAAGCTGCTACATACAATACCAGTCAAATGTTGGGACACACCTCAAGGGTTTTTCTTTATTTTTACTATATTCGACATTGTAGAATAATAGTGAAGATATCAAAATTATGAAATAACACACATGGAATTATGTAGTAACCAAAAAAAGTGCTAAACAAATCAAAACATATCTTATATTTGACATTCTTCAAAGTAGCTAACCTTTGCCTTGATGACAGCATTGCACACTCTTGGCATTCTCTCAACCAGCTTCACCTGGAATGCTTTTCCAACAGTCTTGAAGGAGTTCCCACATATGCTGAGCACTTGTTGGCTGCTTTTCCTTCACTCTACGGTCCAACTCATCCCAAACCATCTCAATTGGACTGTCGTTTCTCTTTGCTTATTTGAGCAGTTCTTCACAAAATATGGACTTGGTATTCTTACAATGTAGAAAATAGTAAAAAGAAAGAAAAACCCTTGAATGAGTTGGTGTGTCCAAACTTTTGACTGGTAATGTACATTGGGAAAAAATATATGTAAAAAGTATATCATACGAAGATGCAAATTAAGAAAAGTCAGAAAGTAAATGATTGAGACAGACTTGCAACAGGACAATATTGGAATTTGTACTGTAAAAAAGCAAGTGATGGGTAAGAAAAACAAGAAATGTTAATAGAAACATGTGCCATGAAAGGAGGTAGGACCCTAAGTTTTTCCTGGCCACGTGACCTACAGGAAAAAGTCAGACTGCACAGAACTAGTGACTGGAATTTTTCCTGGTCACATGGACACAAAACGGGAACATTTTTTATAAAACATTTTGGAAACTAAAAATGAAAAGGAACGTTTCTTATTGGAAAAGTCCACATAGTCCTTCCCTGTTTCAGTCTGTTTTCTTCTGTTTGGTCCCTAATGAACATGACCACAGTGGACAGGGAATTCCAGAGCCTTAAATTGGGGAGGACACACAATCACATCACCTTGCTGGCATGGAGGATCTGGAACATAAGTGGCAGGCCATGGGTGATGAGCTCCGCAGTGTACTCTTCCTCCTGGATGCAGCTGAAGTCCTTGAGCAGACCCTGGATCAGTGGGCGCCGGTGCTGCAGGAAACAGGTGCGCAGAGACTCCAGCCAAGTGTGCAGGGTCCAGGGGACACCTGGGAAGACCAGCAGCAATTAATCAATAACAAAAAAGTAAATACTGTGGCTGCTAGCTACTACACCAGCAGGAAAAGCAATTAGATAAAAAATGGCTAAAGCACTGACCATGCCTGCCTCACTCTATAATGGTGATAGATGAGCTTAAAGTGCAGCTGTTGCTGTCTGTGGTGTATATGGAGTGGTGGTGCAGTTTTTCCATTGGCCCTCAGTTGTGGATATCTATGGTGGTCTTGTACAGTCCATGGACTCACCTAATCAGTGAATGTCTACTATACTGTATGATGGCAGTGCATTAGCATTATTTTGATAGGTGATGATTGCCGCGCGCAGCATAAACACAGCTCCCAGCAGTTGAAATCGGCACACGTATAATTACAACCAATTAGCAAGTCGGAAATGTCAGAGTTTCCTAGTTCCGACTAGCACTTGGATGCTGTATCAGACCTGGGTCAAATCCATACATCAAATACTTTCAAATACTTGACGTACACCTGATTAATCTGCATTTTTGGGACTGTTCCATTTGCTCCATTTTACCAAAACTAGTCTAGTGCACTTTAAGTTTTTGAAAGTGTTTGACATATCGTGTTTGGCACGGGGTGAGTGCATGTTAACTCTGACCTAAACTGCGGATGTCTATGGTGATGTCCACATGGCCGTGCTCAGTGCTATGGTACATGGCCTCTCTCAGGGCCCTCAGTTTGGCCTTTCCTGTTCGTTGGAGGGTCCCGACGGCCTGGGGAGGTTTCTTCTCCCCGGGCACCAAGCTCTTGGCCAGGATCTCCTCCAGGGAGAGGACGTCATCCTTTTCTTTCTCTCCATGAGACAGAAGCTTCCGGAACACGTTTCTAAAAGGGGGAGGTTTGTAATGTTGGATTTATATTATAACTCACACACCTATCATTCTACCAGATGCAAGGAGAAAAACGGTAAGCTGAGTAGAAAAGAAACCCCAACACACGAGTGATCTTTAAAGCCTCTTCGGGCTAGGGGGCAGTATTTTCACGTCCAGATGAAAAGCATGCCCAAAGTAAACTGCCTGCTACTCAGGCCCAGAAGCTAGGATGTGCATATAATTAGATTTAGATAGAAAACACTAAAGTTTGTAAAACTGTTAAAATAATGTCTGTGAGTATAACACAACTTATATGGCAGGCGAAAACCTGAGAAAAATCCATCCAGGATAAAAACATTTTAGGTAACTGTGGTTTCCATGCATTTTCTATGGGAACCTAGATTTCTGTGGCAATTGGTTGTAGTTCCTATTGCTTCCACTAGATGTCAACCGTCTTTAGAAATTGGTTGATGTTTTTCTTTAGAGAAAAGAAGAAGTACGGTTGTTCAGAATGAGGGTCTAGCCTGGTGTCCTTTTTTTGTTTGGTGCGCGCTCCCCTGAAGCTCGCTACACTTTCATTTTAGCGGCAATTGAACACAGTTTATTCCGTCTTAAATTCGATTGATTATTTACATTTTAAAAAAGCTAAAGTTGGATTAGAAACGTTTTTGAAATAAGTTTACAGGTATGTATTAGATTATTTGTAGTCATGTTGGTCGAGTTGGAACCGGTGTTTTTCTGAATCAAGCGCGCCAAATAAATTGACATTTTGGGAATATAACGATAGAATTTATCGAACAAAAGGACCATTGGTGATGTTTATGAATGTCATGTGTTTGTTTTGTGGGGTGCTATCCTCAGATAATCGCATGGTTTGCTTTCGCCATAAAGCCTTTCTGAAATCTGACACGTTGCCTGGATTAACAACAAGTGTACCTTTAATTTGATGTAGTGCATGTGTGATTGTATGAAAGTTTAATATTTCGAATTTAAAAAAAGCAAAAACAATTTTGCGCTCCGCAATTTCACTGGATGTTGTCGAAATGTTCCGCTAGCGGAATCCCAAGCCGTAACAGGTTTTAATGCTCCACAGATTTAATGGATCTTTTCTCCAATGTTTCAGTCCCAATATAACTTCATCAGGAACACTCCAGCGTGTTGGAGTTTCTTTTCTAGGCCGAGGATGCGTGACGATATCTAACCTCCCGTTCCGCCCCTGTCCCGCCCTTGTCTCACCCTCCAGAACACCAGAGCTAAACAACAATCACATTTTGCATGTGTTAGCTGTCAAACTCAAACATAATGCAAACACAGGTCAAGTGATCATTACAGTATAACCCAGCTACCTGGGACGTGGAAATTTCAACATTCTCTTCATATTTGGGTCACAAATGATATACTGTAGACTTAATGAGAATTTGTACCGCTATGATCAACAACATTGGAAAAACACCCTACAATTAGTTACAATCCTCTTTTAAAGGTATATGGCCAGGATATGTATGGCTTGTACACTCTTAGAAAAAAGGGTTCCAAAATTATTCTTTGCAGAGGGATGGAGTTCTACCAAGAATAGTTTTCATCTGAAAAAACACTTTTGGAATTAAGGGATATTTGCCTATAGTTTGGAAGGCAAGAAGGGTTCTACATAGAACCCTTCTAAAGCCGGGTGAACACTACACAAAATATCGCTGAGCCTCTCTTAGTAAATTACTGTCTTTTCTGTAATTTTTTGTCTTGCCAACATAGTGGTGCGCACACTAAACGATCTGTCACAGACTGGGTGTCACATACTACAAGATTCTTCACTTAGTCCTGAGGATTCTCGATACCATGCTATAGCACGAAAACAAAACAGGAGTTTGTCACGAGTCAGACAGTGGCAAAACAAATATGGAGTTTGACAGTGAAGAGCAGCTGGCCAGAAAAAGAAGACATTTGGGTGAGGCCATGGTTGGTGAGACAAGGACAGTTTGGGTTGTATGTTCTGCAGAGAGAGTTGGAGGAAAGTAATGCCCAATCAACACAGCTAGCTAGCGTACTAATTGATGTTTTTCATACAGTGCATGTAGTATGTCCTAATATCACTTACATTACCAATGAAGGGTTGTTATTGTTTTGTTGTTGTTATGGCTGTAGCACCAATACAAATTCATAAGAATTATTGTTGCATGGAAATAGAATGATCCGATTCAGGATATTTAGCTCTAATAGGGCTACATTGTGCTCTGCCTTCACCTATAGGTTTCCCCCCACGATAATAGATGCATGATAGGACAGGGTTCAGGGAGCTGCAGCGGATGACCTCAGACACATTTGATTTCCTGCTGGGGATGGTGAGACTCATCAGAATGCAGGACTTCAAGATGAGACCATTTTTTGGCAATGGGTGGGTAGGCCTATATCATAACAATTTTACATGATTGTTTTGTTTTGTTTTCTAAATGTTTGTCTTTTTCATGAAGAATCCCACAGATTCCAGTATAGGATTGTGTGCACTGTGTCCAAGATTTTTATGGAGACCTGTGAAGCCCTCCATCGGGTCATGAAGGAAGAATTCCTGAAGGTAGGCCTTGGTCACCACACAGGACTGTAGACATGAAGCTGTATTTTAAATCCCACAACACAAACATCTGTTTTTCATTTAACAAACTATAGTTTTGGCAAGTCGGTTGTGCATGACAAGTAATTTTTCCAACAATTGTTTACAGACAGATTATTTTACTTAAAATTCACTGTATCCCAATTCCAGTGCGTTAGAAGTTTACATACACTAAGTTGACTGTGCCTTTAAACAGCTTGGAAAAGTCCAGAAAATAATGTCATGCCTTTAGAAGCTTCTGATGGGCTAATTGACATCATTTGAGTAAATTGGCGGTGTGCCTGTGGATGTATTTCAAGGCCTACCTTCAAACTCGGTGCCTCTTTGCTTGACATCATGGGAAAATCTAAAGAAATCCGCCAAGACCTCAGAAAGAAATTGTGGACTTCCACAAGTCTGGTTCATCCTTGGGAGCAATTTCCAAATGCCTGAAGGTACCATGTTCATCTGTACAAAAAATAGTACACAAGTATAAACACCATGGGACCACGCAGCAGTCACACCGCTCAGGAAGGAGACGCGTTCTGTCTCCTAGAAATTAATTTACTTTGGTGTGAAAAGTGCAAATCAATCCCAGAACAACAGCAAAGGACCTTGTGAAGATGCTGGAGGAAACAGGTACAAACGTATCTATATCCACAGTAAAACGAGTTCTATATCGACATAACCTGAAAGGTCGCTCAGCAAGGAAGAAGCCACTGCTCCAAAACCACCATAAAAAAGACAGACTACGGTTTGCAACTGCACATGGGGACAAAAAAATAGTAAAAATAGTCAAATAAATAACAATAAAAATAACAATAATGAGGCTATATACAGGGGGTACTGGTACCAAGTCAATGTACAGGTTAGTCAAGTTATTTTTTATATGTTGGTAGGGGTAAAGTATCTATGCATAGATAATAAACATAAGTTAGCAGCAGTGTAAAAACAAAGGGAGGGGGGTGTGTGTCAAAGGGAGGGGGGTGTGTGTCAATTCAAATAGTCCAGTTAGCCATTTGAATAATTCAGCAGTCCTTTTGGTCCTAGACTTGATGCTCCTGTAACGCTTGCCATGTGGTAGCAGAGAGAACAGCCTATGACTTGGGTGACTGGAGTCTGACAATTTTTTGGTTCTTCCTCTGACACCGCCTAGTCTATAGGTCATGGATGGTAGGAAGCTTGGCAACAGTGATGTACTGGGCCATATGCACTACCCTCTGTAGCGCCTTATGGCAGATGCCGAACAGTTGCCAAACCAGGCGGTGATGCAACCGGTCAGTATGCTCTCAATAGTGCAGCTATATGACTTTTTGAGGATCTGGGGACCCATGACAAATCTTTTCAGTCTCCTGGGGGGTGAAAGGTGTTTGTGTGCCCTCTTCACGACTGTGTTGGTGTGTTTGGACCATGACAGTTTGTTGGTGATGTAGACACCAAGGATCTCGAAAATCTTGACCCGCTCAAATACATCCCCGTCGATGACAATGGGGGCCTGTTCGGCCCTCCTTTCCCTGAAGTCCATAATCAGCTCCTTTGTCTTGCTCACATTGAGGGAGAGGTTGTTGTCCTGGCAACACACTGCCAAGTCTTTGACCTCCTCCCTATAGGCTGTCTCATCGTTGTCACTACTGTTGTGTCGTCAGCAAACTTAATGATGGTGTTGGAGTCTTGCCTGGCCATGCAGTCATGTATGTACATGGAGAACAGGAAGGGACTAAGTACGCACCCCTGAGGGGCACCTGTGTTGAGGATCAGTGTGGCAGATGTGTTGTTTCCTACCCTTACCACCTGGGGGCTGCCCATCCGTCCCAAGGTTCTTAGCTTAATGATGAGCTTTGTGGGCACAATAGTGTTGACCACTGAGGTGTAGTCAATGAACACAGGACAGCCGCTTGAACATAAACTTTAAAAATAATAAAAATGCGTTTTTTGGCTAAAATGCTGTCTCGAACATGTGAAATTTCATGTGCCTAAACTTGTATGCCATCTGTAAATACGAATACAATTTTAAAATTACAAGCCTAGGTCATTAATAAGCCAACCTTCCCGCTAGCCATTATTGGCTGTGATGGGTGGGCTGGCCATGCCGAGAGATGAGTTTGGATTGGTCTGCCTTATAGCACGCTTCTGTCTATTTGAACTGGTCAGTATGTTGGTAATCCTGTCTAACGCTGTTTTTTTAAGCGTTCATCCACGCATATGGGTAAGAGTCTAGCTACAGTTTCATATATTATATTTCTAATTTTGTCAGAAAGTTGTTTAAATTGCAAATTAAAGCTTGCTGTTAGCTAGCTAGCTATCTATTGTTTTTTAAATTCTTTTTTTTCTAGAGGGTGGATCAACTTAATATTGCGGAAAGAATGTTGCTTCCAATGTAATTGTCTGCATCATTTCCAATCCCCCATATTTTTGTGGTAAATATATATATCCATACACGCATGCATATATATACACACACATACACATACCTATGTAGACATACATACTTTTTTAAAGAATATACCTTTATTATTATTCCCTGCAAACCCTACCGCCGATCCCCCAATTGAAGTAAACTAATAAACACTTCTGCTTCTACCTTCAATCCATACATCTTATACACATTCTACAGACACAGTCTACTTTACAATAGTTCTCTCTTGTTTGTGTTTAGTCCTTACTCTATTTCTGATGTCCATCCAGTTTGATTTCTATTTGTAACTATGCTATTTCACAAAAGTTCCGAACCCATATACATTTTACAAATCCCGTATACTTAAAATGGTTTATCTTGTTATAGGCCCACCCTTCAGCTCCATTCAACCCCTCCCAGCTGTCTCTCAACATCATCCATTTCGGATTTATACTTTCCATATATTTTTCAACTGTGCGGTGATGCTTCACAAAATATTTTGAACCTTCCTATTCTCATAGCTTCTACAGATTGTAAATGAAAAATAAAACATTTTGCTAAAATAATGATTATATTGTTGATTGATTGAGTATGGCTTTTCAAATCACCCAGTATTGCTATCTGTAGTGTTTGTTCTAGGCAAATGTTGCAATTCTTCAGCCATTCCTGGACCTGTGGGGTTAATGCGGTAATCGGGGGGAAGCTGTAACATATAACAAACCTCGTTCACTCTCCTCAGGACTTTAAATGGCCCCACAAACCGCAGACCCAGCTTCCGTCAGGGCAGGCGGAGGGGCAGGTTTCGGGTCGAGAGCCAGACCCGGTCCCCCGGTGTGAACACCACACTGCGGTGGCAGTCTGCATTCTCTTTTTGACACGGTGAACACAGACACGGACAGCTTCCCATGTCTCCTCTATGCGTCTGAACCAGTCGTCCACCGCAGGAGCCTCGGTCTGACTCTGATGCCAAGGCGCCAGAACCGGCTGGTACCCCAGTATGCACTGGAAGGGAGAGAGGTTAGTGGAGGAGTGGCTAAGCGAGTTCTGTACCATCTTGGCCCAGGGCACGAACGCTGCCCACTCCCCGGCCGGTCCTGGCAATAGGACAGCAGAAACCTGCCCACATCCTGGTTTACTCTCTCCACCTGCCCATTACTCTCAGGGTGAAACCCTGAAGTAAGTCTGACCGAGACCCCCAGACGTTCCTTGAACGCCTTCCAGACCCTAGACGTGAACTGGGAACCTCGATCAGACACTATATCCTCAGGCACCCCGTAGTGCCGGAAGACGTGCCTAAACAAAGCCTCCGCAGTCTGTAGGGCCGTAGGGAGACCGGGCAAAGGGAGGAGACGACAGGACCCTGTGAAGGTGGAAGATCAGTCAGAAAATCCACTGACAGGTGCGACCAAGGCCGCTGTGGAATGGGTAAGGGGTGTAGCTTACCTCTGAGCAGGTGCCTAGGAGCCTTACACTGGGTGCACACCGAACAGGAGGACACATAAACCCTCACGTCATTAGCCAAGGTAGGCCACCAGTACCTCCCGCTCAAACAGCGTACTCTCCAACCAATCCCAGGATGATCAGAGAAGGGTGATGTGTGGGCCCAATAGACAAACCGGTCACGAACAGCAGACGGGACGTACAGACGCCCAGCGGGACACTGGAGGGGAGCGGGCTCTGCACGTAATGCCTGCTCAATGTCCGTGTCCAGCTCCCACACTACCGGCGCCACCAGGCACAAGGAGGGGAGTATGGGAGTGGGCTCCATGGGGCACTCCTCTGTGTCATACAGTCGGGACAATGCGTCTGACTTCACATTCTGGTATCCTGGTCTGTAGGAAAGGGTAAACACAAAACGGGTCAAAAACATGGCCCACCTTGCCTGCCGAGGGTTCAGTCTCCTCGCTGCTCGGATGCTTCCTGCAACACTAACTCAAAAAAGTTCTGGGACACTGTAAAGTCCATAGAGAATAAGAACACCTCCTCCCAGCTGCCCACTGCACTGAAGATAGGAAACACTGTCACCACTGATAATTCCACCATAATTGAGAATTTCAATAAGCATTTTTCTACGGCTGGCCATGCTTTCCACCTGGCTACTCCTACCCCGGTCAACAGCACTGCACCCCCCACAGCAACTCGCCCAAGCCTTCCCCATTTCTCCTTCTCCTAAATCCAGTCAGCTGATGTTCTGAAAGAGCTGCAAAATCTGGACCCCTACAAATCAGCCCGGCTAGACAATCTGGACCCTTTCTTTCTAAAATGATCTGCTGAAATTGTTGCCACCCCTATTACTAGCCTGTTCAACCTCTTTGAGATTCCCAAAGATTGGAAAGCAGCTGCGGTCATCCCTCTCTTCAAAGGGGGACACACTCTTGACCCAAACTGCTAGAGACCTATATCTATCCTACCATGCCTTTCTAAGGTCTTCGAAAGCCAAGTAAACAAACAGATTACCGACAATTTCGAATCTCACCATACCTTCTCTGCTATGCAATCTGGTTTCAGAGCAGGTCATGGGTGCACCTCAGCCACACTCAAGGTCCTAAACGATATCTTAACCGCCATCTATAAGAAACATTACTGTGCAGCCGTATTCATTGATCTGGCCAAGGCTTTCGACTCTGTCAATCACCACATCCTCATCGGCAGACTCGACAGCCTTGGTTTCTCAAATGATTGCCTCGCCTGGTTCACCATCTACTTCTCTGATAGTTCAGTGTGTCAAATCGGAGGGTCTGCTGTCCGGACCTCTATGGGGGTGCCACAGGGTTCAATTCTTGGACCGACTCTCTTCTCTGTATACATCAATGATGTCGCTCTTGCTGCTGGTGAGTCTCTGATCCAACTCTACGCAGACGACACCATTCTCTATACTTCTGGCCCTTCTTTGGACACTGTGTTAACAACCCCCCAGGCAAGCTTCAATGCCATACAACTCTCCTTCCGTGGCCTCCAATTGCTCTTAAATACAAGAAGAACTAAAGGCATGCTCTTCAACAATCGCTACTTGCACCTGCCCGCCTGTCCAACATCACTACTCTGGACGGCTCTGACTTACGTGGACAACTACAAATACTTAGGTGTCTGGTTAGACTGTAAACTCTCCTTCCAGACCCATATCAAACATCTCCAATCCAAAGTTAAATCTAGAATTGGCTTCCTATTTCGCAACAAAGCATCATTCACTCATGCTGCCAAACATACCCTTGTAAAACTGACCATCCTACCAATCCTCGACTTCGGCGATGTCATTTACAAAATAGCCTCCAATACCCTGCTCAACAAATTGGATGCAGTCTATCACAGTGCAATCTGTTTTGTCACCAAAGCCCCATATACTACCCACCATTGCGACCTGTACGCTCTCGTTGGCTGGCCCTCGCTTCATACTCGTCGCCAAACCCACTTGCTCCATGTCATCTACAAGACCCTGCTAGGTAAAGTCCCCCCTTATCCCAGCTCGCTGGTCACCATAGCATCTCCCACCTGTAGCACACGCTCCAGCAGGTATATCTCTCTAGTCACCCCCAAAACCAATTCTTTCTTTGGTCGCCTCTCCTTCCAGTTCTCTGCTGCCAATGACTGGAACGAACTACAAAAATCTCTGAAACTGTAAACACTTATCTCCCTCACTAGCTTTAAGAACCAACTGTCAGAGCAGCTCACAGATTACTGCACCTGTACATAGCCCACCTATAATTTAGCCAAAACAACTACCTCTTTCCCTACTGTATTTATTTTATTTATTTATTTTGCACCCCATTATTTTTATTTCTACTTTGCACATTCTTCCACTGCAAATCTACCATTCCAGTGTTTTACTTGCTATATTGTATTTACTTTGCCACCATGGCCTTTTTTTGCCTTTACCTCACTTATCTCACCTCATTTGCTCACATCGTATATAGACTTGTTTATACTGTATTATTGACTGTATGTTTGTTTTACTCCATGTGTAACTCTGTGTCGTTGTATGTGTCGATCTGCTTTGCTTTATCTTAGCCAGGTCGCAAATGTAAATGGAGAACTTGTTCTCAACTTGCCTACCTGGTTAAATAAAGGTGAAATAAAAAGAAAGAAAGAAAGAATGTACTCCAGATTGCGGTGGTCAGTCCAGATGAAAAATGGGTGATTAGCCCCCTCATCATCAACCCGTATGGCATGACGAGGTACTCATAATTCCTTGAGGTGGTACTGAACGCAGTCTTCCACTCGTCTCCCTCCCGCGCTCCTGAGATCTAGTTTCGTGAAGAAGCGCGCCCCGTGCATTGACTCAATCGCCGTGGCGATGAGAGGTAGCGGGTAACTGTACCTCACCATGATTTAATTAAGACCTCGAAAGTCAATACATGGGCGCAGACCTCCCTCCTTCACAAAAAAGAAACTCGAGGAGGCGGGTGAAGTGGATGACCGAATGTACCCCTGACGCAGGGATTCAGAGACATATGTCTCCATAGATGCCGTCTCTGCATGTGACAGGGGATATACATGACTCCTGGGAAGTGCGGCGTCGACCAGGCGATTTATAGCACAATTCCCCTGTCAATGGGGTGGTAATTGAGTCTTCTTACAGAAGGCGAGATCCAAATCGGCATATACAGGGAGAATGCGCACGGTGGAGAGGTGGTCTGGACTTTCCACCGTAGTAGCACCAATGGAAACCTCTAAACACCTCCCCGAGCACTCGTGACCACCCCCTGAGAGCCCTCCGTTGCCACGAAACAGTGGGATCATAACAGACTAACCAGGGTAGGCCTAGCACTATGGGAAACGCAGGAGAATCTATAAGGAAGAGATTGATTCCCTCCTTATGACCCTCCTGCATCACCATGCCCAGTGGCGCAGTGACCTCCCTAATCAACCCGGACCCTAATGGTCGACTGTCTAGGGCGTGAACTGGGAAGGGCATATACACTGTAACAATGGGGATCCCTAATCTATCGGCAGATGATCTGTCAATGAAATTCTCAGCTTAGCCTGAATCGACGAGCGCCTTATGCTGGGAAAACTCAGGAAAACGTAACGTTCAAAAACATGTGGGCAACAGAGAGCTCTGGATGAGTATGGTGTCGGCTCACCTGGGGTGATGCGAGAGTGCCCTGCCTGCTGCCTCGACTCCCAAGAGGAACCTCCCCAGCACCGACCGGCAGTGTGCCCTCTGCGGCCACAGATGGTGCATGAAATGGAACCTCCTCCGGGGTCCCTAAACGCAGCACCTCCCAGCTCCATGGGCGTCAGAGCAGTGGTGCTGGGGGATGGAACTGACAGACCCCGATCTGGACGTCCGCAGGTAGCCAGCAGGTTATCCAACTGAATGGAGAGGTCCACCAGCTGATCTAAAGTGAGGCTGGTGTCCCTGCAGGCCAACTCCCAACGGACATCCTCGCGCAAACTGCAATGATTGTGGTCGATCATGGCCCTGTCGTTCCATCCCACACCAGCGGCCAGGCAGTCCGGAGCGAACTCCTGGGCGCTCCTCGTCCCCTGCCTCAGATGTACGAGATGTTTAAATCTTGGAAGTGGTCTAGTGATCTCTTTCTCCCCACACGATGTTGGCCCACTCCAGGGCTCTCCCTGAGAGGCATGAGACGAGGGCGGACACCCTCTCTCGGTCCGAAGGCGCCGGGTGAACGGTTGCTAGGTAGAGCTCCAGTTGTGATAGGAAACCCTGACATTGTGCAGCCGCCCTCTCATAATCCCTAGGGAGTGCCAGACGAAACCCACTGGGACTGGGGGAAAGAGGGGCAAGTAGTGGAGACCTTGGTTGCGCTGGCGGAGGAGCTGGAGGATCTCCCTTTCTCTCCCAGCGATCCATAGTCTGTAGGACGAGATCCATGGTGGCGCCGAGATGATGGCGCATCGCCGCTTGCTGCTGGACACGCTCCACCTGTTTGTGATTTTTTTCAGGCGGTGGGTGTAGCTGGTGCATGACGTCAGACGCAGGAAAGCAGATATGAGTGAACAACGCACTTTACTTGAGAAAACAGCACAAGTAACAATACCAATGTGCGAACAATAACGGTTGCCACAAAACACGGGTGAAACAGCACCTGGAAAAACAGCCAGAAACATACCG
The DNA here is from genome assembly GCF_002021735.2 of Oncorhynchus kisutch. NCBI lineage: Eukaryota > Metazoa > Chordata > Actinopteri > Salmoniformes > Salmonidae > Oncorhynchus > Oncorhynchus kisutch. Next base: position 17,766,699 of record NC_034182.2, on the reverse strand, counting down.
ACCTTAACAATAAACAATCACACACAAAGACATGGGGGAAACAGAGGGTTAAATACATGACCAGTAATTGGTAAATGAAAACCAGGTGTGTGGGAAACAAAGACAACACCAATGGAAAATGAAAAGTGGATCTGCAATGGCTAGAAGACCGGCGACGTCGACCGCCGAGCACCGCCCGAACAAGGAGAGGAACCGACTTCGGCGGAAGTCGTGACAGGGTGGCTATTTGATGAATCTCAAATATACAATATACTTTGATTTGTTTAACACTTTTTTGGTTACTACATAATTCCATATGTGTTATTTCATGGGTTGACGTCTTCACTATTATTCAACAATGTAGAAAATAGTAAAAATAAAGAAAAACCCTTGAATGAGTAGGTATTCAATTTTTTTTACTGGTAGCGAATGTAGTTTTTTATTTCCTTTTTTATTTAACATTTAGTTAACCAGCAAGTCAGCCTGTTATAAAATGTTATAAAAATATGGGACAAAATACACATCACAAAAGGAGAGACAACACAACTCTACATGAAGAGAGAACTTAGACAACAACATAGCATGGCAGCAACACGTGACAACATAGCATGGTAGCAACACAACATGACAACAACATGGTAGCAACAAAACATGGCAGCAGCACAAAACAGGGTACAAACATTTTTGGGCACAGACAACAGCACAAAGGGCAAGAAGGTATAGACAACAATACACACGTAAAGCAGCCACAACTGTCAGTAAAGTGTCCATAATTGAGTCTTTGAATGAGGAGATTGAGATAAAACTGTCCAGTTTGAGTGTTTGTTGCAGCTCGTTCCAGTCGCTAGCTGCAGCAAACTGAAAAGAGGAGCGACCCAGGGATGTGTGTGCTTTGGGGACCTTTAACAGAATGTGACTGACAGAACAGGTGTTGTATGTGGAGGATGAGGGCTGCAGTAGATATCTCAGATAGGGCGGAGTGAGGCCTAACAGGGTTTTATAAATAAGCATCAACCAGTGGGTCTTGCGACGGGTAAACAGAGATGACCAGTTTACAGAGGAGTACAGAGAGCAGTGGTGTCCTATAAGGAGCATTGGTGGCAAATCTGATGACCGAATGGTAAAGAACATTTAGAACCCCCTTACCTGCCGATCTATAAATTGCATCTATCATGGGTAGGATGGTCATCTGAATTAGTGTTAGTTTGGCAGCTGGGGTGAAAGAGGAGCGACTACGATAGAGGAAACCAAGGCTAGATTTAACTTTAGCCTGCAGCTTTGATTTATGCTGAGAGAAGGACAGTGTACCGTCTAACCATACCTCCAAGCTCTTAACCCTCAGAGGTAGCAATCACACCTGTGGGGAGAGGGGCATTCTTCTTACCAAACCACATGACCTTTGTTTTGGAGGTGTTCAGAACAAGGTTAAGGGCATAGAAAGCTTGTTGGATCCTAACAAAGCTTTTTTGCAGAGCATTTGTGTACTCATGAGTACACCACACCACTCATGAGCTATACGAGATAGAAAAGACGGAATCATATTAGAGGACTACTGAAGTTATATTATTTCAGTGTAGATAAGGAAAGGGCTGGTTAAAATAAAAACATAACAGCCAGACAAGCCAGTGTATGAATCAAATGGATTTACATATGAATGGAGTGGAAATGAGTTAACTTCGTGATCTGTAAGGTAAATAACTTTGTGTCAAGCAGATTACACAATGGATTAGACATGGATTTCATGTTGTAATGTTAACCAGGGATGGCTCCTGGCAATCTGTGAGAAACGTTAACTAACTAACTACTATCTGTGAACTAATGTTTTCCCTCTACAGTATGTGGTTAGTTTTCAGAATGAGAGAATTAGGTGTAAATGAGGCGTTGCTTGTTAAACAAGTGGATTCAGGGATCAAGTGTAGCTGGAGCTGGGCCTGGATTAAGCTGGATGCCACTATGGTGAAAGGAACACCACGCACTTTCCCCCCTTTCTCACCTTTTCAATACAGTGGATAAAAAGGGGTATGCCAGGTGTGCTCTCTGCCAGAAAAGAGATCAAGTATCTCCAACAAAGGGTATCATGCGCTGTTGGTACATTGTAGAACAGATGTCCACAGGGAGAAAGTATACAATGTAACAATATGTAGTGTAGCCCAAAGATATTGCCTTTGTTGTGTTGAACTTGACAGTAACACTGGTGTGTGTGTTAGGGGGGATTATTACATTTTTTACTCGGTGAACGTTATTTTTGCACACATGTAGCCTTTTGCACTTGATCAATGGCTACTATAGTGGCCACTATACTTGAATCGAGCAAAACATTGAATTGCTGTTTGTTTTATTCTATTTCTACATTAAGATGTTTTTCCCAGGTGGAATATTTAGATGTGTGTGGTCACAAGCGTTCTATTATAAAGGCTTTCATGACTAACTGCAATATTGTTGTATTGTTTTTTCTCAAGACTTGAGTGTCATTTGCAGTAAAGTCTAGGCAACAAATAACATTGGACTGCTTTCTTTGTCTATTTTTTAGCTGTGAGTTAGTTTCACATTAACCACTTTTTATTTTACACACAGAGACTTGTCATGTACATTAGATCATATTCTTTGCTGTGTAATTAGTTAAAACCTGCATTTCCCCCAAGCAGGGATTTTTTTGCATGTTTCAGTGCAATTTGTTTTTTTGGGGGGGGCCCTCACCAGTTTGCATCCCTGGTTAACAAGGTAGATCGAAGTAATGTTTTCATTTTAGCTCAACAAAACTTTTTTGTTGCGGAAAATCAGCCTTGTTTGCATAGCGATGATGAAAAAAAAGTAATTTAGGCTATAATGATCTGCAAAGTTTGAATCATTAGGTCATCACACTGTTAATATAGCAACAGACGCTAAGAGTTTCTCAAATCCCATTGTGATGCAGAGGGGGGGACACTTTGGCCTGGGGGACAATATTTGGCATGACAGGCCCCGAACCCAAGTTTTGGAACCACTGAACTAACCTCTCTATCTCCTCTGCTTCCTCCTGCACGCATTGTAGGTTGCCTCAGCCTCACCACTGAGTGCCACATCACTGTCTGTCTCAGAAGCCTACCCTCTGTAAAGCAAAGTTATTATGAGAACTTAGTAGCCTCTTTTTTGCTCCTCCTAAGGTAGGCTCCATTTAATGTTAGCTTCTTAAGAAGAGTAACTACTTGCCTACTTGAGCCGTCTCCGAGCTGGGATAGTTTGTTTCACGTTTCACGTCTCGCCTGTGCCGCGAGAGAGCGGACTTTGCCATTTGAGGCAGTGGTGAATATGCTGCTAGAATTCAGTCAGATCAAGAATATAAGCATTCTGATTAATGCTGATTAATGCTGGGAGCAATGCTTAGATGATGACCCTTATTAGATTTCTTATTGTGAAATATATACCGTATATATTTTTTCATTACATAAAATTACGTTATGTAGTTATGTTCCTGCTTGTGATTTGTGAGTGGTTAGTGGTTTGATGACATATTATTTTGTGAAAGGCAGGACAACGGGTTCACAGTGGATCTGCATTTGATGTATGGGATAATGATGATGACAGAACCCTGCGAGTTTATATTTAGAATTACGATTGGCAAATGTGTAATAACATTTTGCAAGCTTGTATCATAATGTGTACATTTTTTTTAACAAGGTTAGACACAGCGGGTTACCCGACATGGAAGATGAAGATGCACTCAATTCTACAAAAATGGGGCAATCACACATCAGTTGATCAGCAGATACGAAACAGACCCCGTCCCAGGGAAGTACTACAATCCTGGTCGTTGTGGATCGGTTTTCTAAGTCCTGTCGTCTCATCCCGTTGCCCGGTCTCCCTATGGCCCTGCAGACTGCGGAGACCTTGTTTACCCATGTCTTCCGGCACTATGGGGTGCCTGAGGACATCGTTACTGATCGGGGTCCCCAATTCACATCCAAAGTATGGAGGGCGTTTATGGAGAGACTGGGGGTCTCGGTCAGCTTAACCTCAGGTTTTCACCCCAAGAGTAATGGGCAGGTGGAGCGCGTAAACCAGGATGTGGGCAGGTTTCTATGGTCATATTGCCAGGACCGGTGAGTGGGCAAGGTATGTTCCTTGGGCTGAGCTCGCTCAGAACTCCCTACGCCACTCCTCAACTAACTTGTCCCCTTTTGAGTGTGTGTTAGGTTACCAGCCGGTCCTGGCCCCATGGCATCAGAGCCAGACCGAGGCTCCTGCGGTTGAGGAATGGGTACAGCGCTCCAAGGACACCTGGAAAGCCATCCAGGAATCGCTAAGGTTAGCGGGAGAACGGCAGAAGAGGAGCGCTGACCAGCACCGCAGTGAGGCCCCCGCATTTTGGACACGAGACGCCGGGTGAGGGGCCTACAGTACCTCGTGGACTGGGAGGGGTACGGTCCGGAGGAGAGATGCTGGGTTCCGGTGGGGAACATTTTGGACCCTTCTCTCCTGAGAGATTTCCACCGCCTCCAACTGGATCGCCCGGTGCCTCGTCCTCGAGGCCGGTGGCTGCGCGCTGCTGGAGCCGCGCGTCAGGGGGGGGTACTGTCACGACTTCCGCTGAAGTTGGCTCCCCTGCCTGTTCGGGCGGTGCTCGGCGGTCGTCGTTACCGTCCTACTAGCCGCTACCGATCCCTTTTTCGTTTGTCTGTTGGTTTTGCCTTATTAGTTTCACCTGTGTGTATTTTGGTTTAATTAGCTTCCCTATATGTAGTAGTTTGACCCGCCCTTGTTTTGTGCGGGATTGTCTTTGTTACGTGTGTACATATTAGGTCGTGGTGTATTTTATTTTCTATAATGGACACCCTGTGGTTTTGGGTTGTCTGGTATAGTGTCCTGCGCCCTGTATTGTATTGGGCTTATCAGTTTGGTGTGCAATAGTAAAGCACTTTACTCCGTTACTCTCTCTCTGCGTCTGATTCCTGCACACACACCTAGTCCCGCGTGACAACCAGTGTGCTTGACAGGTGTTGCCCCACCTTGCACAAAACAATATCCCATTAGCAAGGAAGCTATCGCTGCTACTAAAGTAGTGATTAAAGATCTATGGGACATGGGTATAGTTGAAAAGACACATTCTGCCGACATAATTGTTCATACTCTTTTGACAATGAATCGAGCTGCACAGGTAACAGCTACTCATTGGATCTGGTGGTCAACTGTGCTGGAGGCTCCTAAGATCGTCATAAAATGTGGAACACTATGTAATCCAGTTACTCTGATGCTTCCTCCAGATACTACATTTCTTGATCATGAATGTTGCGAGTTGGTTTTGGATCAGCTTTCTGATGGGTTAACTAAAATCCATTGGAAAACCCTGAGTTTATCTTTTACACAGATGGTTCAAGCATTGTGGAGGGGGGTGTGAGGAAAGCATGCTTGGCAGATTCTAGAATGGACAATGTGATAGTGACAGGCACGTTACCTGCAGGAACATCAGCACAGGTGGCGGAATTGGTCAACATCTGTTTAGAATCTGTATAGGGGTTTCATTCCTGGACTCAAATCTAGACGTGGTAAGTTCTCATTGGTTCGAATGGTCTATACATTGAGCCTGAAATGGGATACTCGTTACCTGGCCACTGGCCAATTTTACTGCAAGGAATTCTAATTGGTCAACCGAAGGCTAGGGTTGCGGGTTATAAATTACATCCTGTCCCTTTGTTCTGTGGAGAATCATTGAGGACAGGGAAGAATGAACATCGGCCATCTACTTCCCAGCCTAACAACTATGATTTGTTCTCTTTGAATAAACCTATTTTTCTCCCCCTGATTTGCTTTAGGTTCTGTGTTATTGAAGATTAACATCAACTGCTAACAGTGTGAATTGATATTTGAATAAAGTCATAATCTCTTTCTACAAATTTACATAACTTTCTACAAACTTACAAATCTCTTGGTAACATGACAATAGTGTCAATTCAGACCATGTGTAGATAAAAAAAATATGAAAGCGTGTTTTTGATTGCCAGCAGAATATTCATAGTTGTAAATGGACTTAAATTGATAATTTGGAAAATAAATTATGCTTGCAAACCTTATTGATGTCAAGTTACACATTTGTGACTGTTATAAAAAATGTCACACCATGACACAAGCTTGCGAAATTAAATGACACATTTGCAAGTCATACTTGCAACCACAAATCTCAATGTGACCACGAAATTCTAAAGAAACTCACAGGGTTTTGTCATTATTATTATCCCATTGCTGTTGCTGTTTGTGATCTATAAATGTGACGTAAAGCTTTAAGGTGTGTGTGTGTGTGGCGGTTACTGCTGTTCAAGATTAGGGAGGACGAGAATATGTTTTAAACATGGCCTTATTTCTATTACAACATATTTGATGAATGTCATTCATATTCCATTCACCCAGCTCAATGCAACATCGATCGGTTTAGGTTACTAAATAATACTCGACTTTGCCCTATACCCATCATGAGGTTGCTACAACCTAGAACCTAGAGTCGATTGACACGCCCGTTTGTCACACGTGGTGTCATTTTGAATGCGGAATAACTTGGTGTTTGTTTATGCTAGAGAGTTACCGTTCATTGCAGTGGCTGCAGATCAATCCCCTCTTCGGCCCATATTTTATTTATTTATTTATTTTACCTTTATTTAACCAGGTAGGCAAGTTGAGAACAAGTTCTCATTTACAATTGCGACCTGGCCAAGATAAAGCAAAGCAGTTCGACAGATAAAACGACACAGAGTTACACATGGAGTAAAAACAAACATACAGTCAATAATGCAGTATAAACAAGTCTATATACAATGTGAGGTGAGAAGGGAGGTAAAGGCAAAAAAGGCCATGATGGCAAAGTAAATACAATATAGCAAGTAAAATACTGGAATGGTAGTTTTGCAATGGAAGAATGTGCAAAGTAGAAATAAAAAATAATGGGGTGCAAAGGAGCAAAATAAATAAATAAATTAAAATTAAATACAGTTGGGAAAGAGGTAGTTGTTTGGGCTAAATTATAGGTGGGCTATGTACAGGTGCAGTAATCTGTGAGCTGCTCTGACAGTTGGTGCTTAAAGCTAGTGAGGGAGATAAGTGTTTCCAGTTTCAGAGATTTTTGTAGTTCGTTCCAGTCATTGGCAGCAGAGAACTGGAAGGAGAGGCGGCCAAAGAAAGAATTGGTTTTGGGGGTGACTAGAGAGATATACCTGCTGGAGCGTGTGCTACAGGTGGGAGATGCTATGGTGACCAGCGAGCTGAGATAAGGGGGGACTTTACCTAGCAGGGTCTTGTAGATGACATGGAGCCAGTGGGTTTGGCGACGAGTATGAAGCGAGGGCCAGCCAACGAGAGCGTACAGGTCGCAATGGTGGGTAGTATATGGGGCTTTGGTGATAAAACGGATTGCACTGTGATAGACTGCATCCAATTTGTTGAGTAGGGTATTGGAGGCTATTTTGTAAATGACATCGCCAAAGTCGAGGATTGGTAGGATGGTCAGTTTTACAAGGGTATGTTTGGCAGCATGAGTGAAGGATGCTTTGTTGCGAAATAGGAAGCCAATTCTAGATTTAACTTTGGATTGGAGATGTTTGATATGGGTCTGGAAGGAGAGTTTACAGTCTAACCAGACACCTAAGTATTTGTAGTTGTCCACGTATTCTAAGTCAGAGCCGTCCAGAGTAGTGATGTTGGACAGGCGGGTAGGTGCAGGTAGCGATCGGTTGAAGAGCATGCATTTAGTTTTACTTGTATTTAAGAGCAATTGGAGGCCACGGAAGGAGAGTTGTATGGCATTGAAGCTTGCCTGGAGGGTTGTTAACACAGTGTCCAAAGAAGGGCCGGAAGTATACAGAATGGTGTCGTCTGCGTAGAGGTGGATCAGGGACTCACCAGCAGCAAGAGCGACCTCATTGATGTATACAGAGAAGAGAGTCGGTCCAAGAATTGAACCCTGTGGCACCCCCATAGAGACTGCCAGAGGTCCGGACAGCAGACCCTCCGATTTGACACACTGAACTCTATCAGAGAAGTAGTTGGTGAACCAGGCGAGGCAATCATTTGAGAAACCAAGGCTGTCGAGTCTGCCGATGAGGATATGGTGATTGACAGAGTCGAAAGCCTTGGCCAGATCAATGAATACGGCTGCACAGTAATGTTTCTTATCGATGGCGGTTAAGATATCGTTTAAGACCTTGAGCGTGGCTGAGGTGCACCCATGACCAGCTCTGAAACCGGATTGCATAGCAGAGAAGGTATGGTGAGATTCGAAATGGTCGGTAATCTGTTTGTTGACTTGGCTTTCGAAGACCTTAGAAAGGCACGGTAGGATAGATATAGGTCTGTAGCAGTTTGGGTCAAGAGTGTCCCCCCCTTTGAAGAGGGGGATGACCGCAGCTGCTTTCCAATCTTTGGGAATCTCAGACGACACGAAAGAGAGGTTGAACAGGCTAGTAATAGGGGTGGCAACAATTTCGGCAGATAATTTTAGGAAGAAAGGGTCCAGATTGTCTAGCCCGGCTGATTTGTAGGGGTCCAGATTTTGCAGCTCTTTCAGAACATCAGCTGAATAGATTTGGGAGAAGGAGAAATGGGGAAGGCTTGGGCGAGTTGCTGTTGGGGGTGCAGTGCTGTTGTCCGGGGTAGGAGTAGCCAGGTGGAAAGCATGGCCAGCCGTAGAAAAATGCTTATTGAAATTCTCAATTATGGTGGATTTATCAGTGGTGACAGTGTTTCCTATCTTCAGTGCAGTGGGCAGCTGGGAGGAGGTGTTCTTATTCTCCATGGACTTTACAGTGTCCCAGAACTTTTTTGAGTTAGTGTTGCAGGAAGCAAATTTCTGCTTGAAAAAGCTAGCCTTGGCTTTTCTAACTGCCTGTGTATAATGATTTCTAGCTTCCCTGAACAGCTGCATATCACGGGGGCTGTTCGATGCTAATGCAGAACGCCATAGGATGTTTTTGTGTTGGTTAAGGGCAGTCAGGTCTGGGGAGAACCAAGGGCTATATCTGTTCCTGGTTCTAAATTTCTTAAATGGGGCATGTTTATTTAAGATGGTTAGGAAGGCATTTTTAAAAAATATCCAGGCATCCTCTACTGACGGGATGAGATCAATATCCTTCCAGGATACCCCGGCCAGGTCGATTAGAAAGGCCTGCTCGCAGAAGTGTTTCAGGGAGCGTTTTACAGTGATGAGTGGAGGTCGTTTGACCGCTGACCCATTACGGATGCAGGCAATGAGGCAGTGATCGCTGAGATCTTGGTTGAAGACAGCAGAGGTGTATTTAGAGGGGAAGTTGGTTAGGATGATATCTATGAGGGTGCCCGTGTTTAAGGTTTTGGGGAGGTACCTGGTAGGTTCATTGATTATTTGTGTGAGATTGAGGGCATCAAGTTTAGATTGTAGGATGGCTGGGGTGTTAAGCATGTTCCAGTTTAGGTCGCCTAGCAGCACGAACTCTGAAGATAGATGGGGGGCAATCAGTTCACATATGGTGTCCAGAGCACAGCTGGGGGCAGAGGGTGGTCTATAGCAGGCGGCAACGGTGAGAGACTTGTTTTTAGAGAGGTGGATTTTTAAAAGTAGAAGTTCGAATTGTTTGGGTACAGACCTGGATAGTAGGACAGAACTCTGCAGGCTATCTTTGCAGTAGATTGCAACACCGCCCCCTTTGGCAGTTCTATCTTGTCTGAAAATGTTGTAGTTTGGAATTAAAATGTCTGAGTTTTTGGTGGTCTTCCTAAGCCAGGATTCAGACACAGCTAGAACATCCGGGTTGGCAGAGTGTGCTAAAGCAGTGAATAGAACAAACTTAGGGAGGAGGCTTCTAATGTTAACATGCATGAAACCAAGGCTATTACGGTTACAGAAGTCGTCAAAAGAGAGCGCCTGGGGAATAGGAGTGGAGCTAGGCACTGCAGGGCCTGGATTCACCTCTACATCGCCAGAGGAACATAGGAGGAGTAGAATAAGGGTACGGCTAAAAGCTATGAGAATTGGTCGTCTAGAACGTCTGGAACATAGAGTAAAAGGAGGTTTCTGGGGGCGATAAAATAGCATCAAGGTATAATGTACAGACAAATGTATGGTAGGATGTGAATACAGTGGAGGTAAACCTAGGTATTGAGTGATGAAGAGAGAGATATTGTCTCTAGAAACATCGTTGAAACCAGGAGATGTCATTGCATGTGTGGGTGGTGGAACTAATAGGTTGGATAAGGTATAGTGAGCAGGACTATAGGCTCTACAGTGAAATAAGCCAATAAACACTAACCAGAACAGAAATGGACAAGACATATTGACATTAAGGAGAGGCATGCTTAGTCGAGTGATCAAAAGGGTCCGGTGAGTGGAGAGGTTGGTTGGTGATTTAGACAGCTAGCCAGGGCATCGGTAGCAAGCTAGCATAGGATGGAGGTCTGTTGTTAGCCACCTCCTGCGCTCCGTCAGTAGATTAGTGGGGTTCCGTGTGGTAGAGGGGATCAATCCAAATCACACAACAACAACAAAAATAAAAACAATAGATATAGTTATAGAGGCCCAAGAAAAAAACATAATAATAATAATAAAAAAATAATAAAAAAAAAAAAAAAAATGTCCGATTGTCTATTCAGATAGCAGCCGGTAAGACAGCTAACGGTTAGCAGGCCGCAGATGGGCGTTCAGGTAACGTCGCGACGGAGGAGCCAGCCGAATAACCCCTTCGGGTAGATAACGTCGGCAGTCCAGTTGTGAAGGCCCGGTGGGGCTCCGCGAAGGCCGCGAAGGCAGCACTATGACATAGTGCTTGTGAAAGAGGTGTTTTTAATAAATGAGAAGATCCGGAAAAGAATTATTCTTGAAAATATCCAAACTGTTTGAGCTAGCAACTCATATGACCCCATCATCAAAGGAGTCTCTCACAAACACGACATTGTCTATGACATCCACAAGCTTTAGGGAAGTTGTCTGAACTTTCAGAAGGCCACGTCCTAATTTCGAAGACATCTTCTCATAAAACAAACTGTCCTGGCTGAACCGTTTGAGCTACCAACATCGACAGGTAAGACACAAACATTCAGCACAATTTTTTGCTCTACGCAAGCTTCAGGGGAGATGCTGGAATGTAAATAAAAATGGCTAAAAGTGAACAGGGTGTAAAAAGTGCCATAAGCAAAGTGACTAAAAGGGTGTAAAAAATGATATAGGGCAGACACTAGATATAGGACAGACACTTCAAACACGTATTGTTTATGATAGATTTTTTGACTGTTTTGACGTTTAATCATTATTTTATAAAAAATATAGAAATTTGTTTTATAACCTAAAATTCTAAAACAAACAACTAAATGATCCATGGTATGACCATCTTAAAACAATTGCATATGTTAACTTAGTAAATATTGAGAATCAATGGCTTAGACAGAATGGAGTAGTCAAGGTGACACAGTAGCACATTCAAAACCGCCTTGCACACTCTTTACTGCATCTAGCTGATCTGGGGTGCAATCATTAGTCCAAACAGTTGCAAAGCGAGAGTTTCTATTAGAAAAATTCAGGTAGGTCTCCCTCCGTTTCGTTCCGATTAAGAATCAGTGGAATGAATACACCACTAGAAAGATTAAAGTAGACGGCACATGTCAAAGTAATTGATTTATGACCAAATATGGGCATCCGGCCCGTCCCCCCTGTTCCTGTGGTCACGTGTTAGAGGGTGTGTGTTATTTTATATCTATATGGCATCCTTTGAAGTAGTCATGGTGATTGATGTCTAGGGGCCTGGTTGAACTGGTGGGGTTGAGTGTTTGAACTTTTGGAACGTGTATGTCCCCCACCCCCAGTTTTATTGCACTTATGGTTGCTATCTATGAAGCAGGAATGTGTGTGTGTGTGTGTGGGGGGGGGGGGGGGGGGGGTTAGGAACAAGGTCCCTTGGCATTGTGTCTATTTCAGGCTTTAAACAACAATTAAACAGCCATCTAAATAATGTTTCTCAGCCTAGTTTCCTATTTAGTTATCTTTATATGTACAGGCACAGAGCTTCCAGATGGCTCCAGCTAAGGATTTTCAGTGCATGTACACCTGGGGAGATTAGAACCCCAAAGAAAAGATCCTAAAGGTAATTTCAGATTCAGGTTTATCATGACAGCCGCTTTATGAAAGGCCTTTACTTATGGCTAAACAGCTTCTACACAGCTTATTAATTAAGCTTAATTAAAAAACATCCTGTGGCGGACTGCAATAGCATCGAATAGTCCCCGTGATATGCAACTGTTCAGGGAAGTCCGGAACCAATACACGCAGTCAGTCAGGAAAGCTAAGGCCAGCTTCTTCAGGCAGAAGTTTGCATCCTGTAGCTCCAACTCCAAAAAGTTCTGGGACACCGTGAAGTCCATGGAGAACAAGAGCACCTCCTCCCAGCTGCCCACTGCACTGAGGCTAGGTAACACGGTCACCACTGATAAATCCATGATTATCGAAAACTTCAATAAGCATTTCTCAACGGCTGGCCATGCCTTCCGCCTGGCTACTTCAACCTCGGCCAACAGCTCCGCCCCCCCCCGCAGCTCCTCGCCCAAGCCTCTCCAGGTTCTCCTTTAACCAAATCCAGATAGCAGATGTTCTGAAAGAGCTGCAAAACCTGGACCCGTACAAATCAGCTGGGCTTGACAATCTGGACCCTCTATTTCTGAAACTATCTGCCACCATTGTCGCAACCCCTATTACCAGCCTGTTCAACCTCTCTTTCATATCGTCTGAGATCCCCAAGGATTGGAAAGCTGCCGCAGTCATCCCCCTCTTCAAAGGGGGAGACACCCTGGACCCAAACTGTTACAGACCTATATCCATCCTGCCCTGCCTATCTAAGGTCTTCGAAAGCCAAGTCAACAAACAGGTCACTGACCATCTCGAATCCCACCGTACCTTCTCCGCTGTGCAATCTGGTTTCCGAGCCGGTCATGGGTGCACCTCAGCCACACTCAAGGTACTCAACGATATCATAACCGCCATCGATAAAAGACAGTACTGTGCAGCCGTCTTCATCGACCTTGCCAAGGCTTTCGACTCTGTCAATCACCATATTCTTATCGGCAGACTCAGTAGCCTCGGTTTTTCGGATGACTGCCTTGCCTGGTTCACCAATTACTTTGCAGACAGAGTTCAGTGCGTCAAATCGGAGGGCATGCTGTCTGGTCCTCTGGCAGTCTCTATGGGGGTGCCACAGGGTTCAATTCTCGGGCCGACTCTTTTCTCTGTGTATATCAATGATGTTGCTCTTGCTGCGGGCGATTCCCTGATCCACCTCTACGCAGACGACACCATTCTATATACTTTCGGCCCGTCTTTAGACACTGTGCTATCTAACCTCCAAACAAGCTTCAATGCCATACAACACTCCTTCCGTGGCCTCCAACTGCTCTTAAACGCTAGTAAAACCAAATGCATGCTTTTCAACCGGTCGCTGCCTGCACCCGCATGCCCGACTAGCATCACCACCCTGGATGGTTCCGACCTAGAATATGTGGACGTCTATAAGTACCTAGGTGTCTGGCTAGACTGCAAACTCTCCTTCCAGACTCATATCAAACATCTCCAATCGAAAATCAAATCAAGAGTCGGCTTTCTATTCCGCAACAAAGCCTCCTTCACTCACGCCGCCAAGCTTACCCTAGTAAAACTGACTATCCTACCGATCCTCGACTTCGGCGATGTCATCTACAAAATGGCTTCCAACACTCTACTCAGCAAACTGGATGCAGTCTATCACAGTGCCATCCGTTTTGTCACTAAAGCACCTTATACCACCCACCACTGCGACTTGTATGCTCTAGTCGGCTGGCCCTCGCTACATATTCGTCGCCAGACCCACTGGCTCCAGGTCATCTACAAGTCCATGCTAGGTAAAGTTCCGCCTTATCTCAGCTCACTGGTCACGATGGCAACACCCATCCGTAGCACGCGCTCCAGCAGGTGTATCTCACTGATCATCCCTAAAGCCAACACCTCATTTGGCCGCCTTTCGTTCCAGTACTCTGCTGCCTGTGACTGGAACGAATTGCAAAAATCGCTGAAGTTGGAGACTTTTATCTCCCTCACCAACTTCAAACATCAGCTATCTGAGCAGCTAACCGATCGCTGCAGCTGTACATAGTCTATTGGTAAATAGCCCACCCTTTTTCACCTACCTCATCCCCATACTGTTTTTATTTATTTACTTTTCTGCTCTTTTGCACACCAATATCTCTACCTGTACATGACCATCTGATCATTCATCACTCCAGTGTTAATCTGCAAAATTTTAATTATTTGCCTACCTCCTCATGCCTTTTGCACACATTGTATATAGACTCCCCCTTTGTTTTCTACTGTGTTATTGACTTGTTAATTGTTTACTCCATGTGTAACTCTTTGTTGTCTGCTCACACTGCTATGCTTTATCTTGGCCAGGTCGCAGTTGCAAATGAGAACTTGTTCTCAACTAGCCTACCTGGTTAAATAAAGGTGAAATAAAAATAATAAAAAATATAAATGCTGTGGGATGAAATTAGGTATTTCTAGGAGGGCTTAAACAAATCTACAATGAAACAAACATGTACTCTTTACACACATATTTATTGACTTTTAAAAAGACCACAGTAACATGACAGAATTTGTGCAAATGCAACGAAATCTGCTAGGGGATATTAAATGTACAACAGTAGTATTCTGTAACAAGCAATACGTATTAAACATGAGGCACATGCAATCATGACAGCCTCTTTATGAAAGGCCTTTACTTATGGCTAAACAGTTTTCTACACATCTTATTAATTAATGATGTGGGCATACCCAGGATTTACAGGCAGGACGTTGGATCTACACATGGAGGGAAAACTTACGGATTCAGGTTTATCATGACAGCCTCTTTATGAAAGGCCTTTACTTAGGGCTAAACAGCTTCTACACAGCTTATTAATTAATGCTGTGGGATGAAATTAGGTGTTTATAGGAGGGCTTAAACAAATCTACAATGAAACAAACATGTACACTTTACACACATATTTATTGACTTTTAAAAAGACCACAGTAACATGACAGAGTTGTGCAAATGCAACGAAATCTGCTAGGGGATATTAAATGTACAACAGTAGTATTCTGTAACAAGCAATACGTGTTAAACATGTGGCACATGCAATCATGACAGCCTCTTTATGAAAGGCCTTTAACTATGGCTAAACAGTTTTCTACACTTCTTATTAATTAATGATGTGGGCATACCTAGGATTTACAGGCAGGACGTTTGATCTACACAGGGAGGGAAAACTTACGGAGTTATGATGGAGCGAGCAAGCGTCTTTGAGTTGGTGAATTCGAAACGGATAATGGTCAGGGCTAACCGGACCCTCTATCTGTAAGAAATAGTAAACATTTTGGAATTATAACGTGTTAAAATGTAGGTACTAAATATTTTGAATTAAATCACTGGTTTTAAAAATGTATCTCACCGCTTTAACGATAGGGGAAGAGGTCATTTCATATTTCGGTTTAGGGGGGTTATTAACGTTATGGAAAACAATATTCACACTATGTGGATTATAAACATGTACGTACATAGAGAACCAACACATCAAGATCTAACAGGGATGAGTGGGGATTCATAGTACAACAGGAGGCTTCTGTAACCTGCAATACGTGTTAAGTATGTTTTACATACATCCATGACTGAATGGTTTCACAAACTACCTTTAAAGGTTTTGTCAGAAAGTTGTAACAGGCCTCATTCAACAGTCTAGAGATGAACCTAGAGACACCAAAAACATCACCGCTTAGAGCAGCTTGGAGATTATTACCCATGTAAGTGGGGAGCAAAAGAGCGGATTTAACCAACTCTGTACAAACCCCGACACGGGGTATGATAACTCTGACGCGTACGTCTAATAATTATTGTAGATGACTTAAAAACATATTTATGAGTTAGTTAATTCATAAGCTGAATATAAAAAGTGTGGCTTCTTACATAGAAATGGGTCAGGCCTCTTGCTCAGTAGCACAAAGCCGATCATTCAATCTATGTTCTTACTGGTTCTAGACTATGTTGAAATAATCTAAATGAATGCAGCGACCACTTCATTAAAAACTATAGATGCATTTGACCGTAGAGGTAAATCAGCTCTTTGCTCCCCCCTTACATGGGTAATAATCCCCAAGCTGATCTAAGCGGTGATGTTTTGGTGTCTCTAGGTTCATCTCTAGACTGTTGAATGAGGCCTGTTACAACTTTCTTACAAAACCTTTAAAGGGAGTTTGTGAAACTATTCAGTCATGGATGTATGTAAAACATATTTAACACGTATTGTAGGTTACAGAAGACTCCTGTTTTACTATGAATCCCCACTCATCCCTGTTAGATCTTGATGTGTTGGCTCTCTATGTACGTACATGTTTATAATCCACATAGTGTGAATATTGTTTTCCATAAAGTTAATAACACCTAAACCGAAATATGAAATTACCTTTAGGATCTCTTACCACCCTATTACTTTGTGGTCCTAATCTCCCTCTTTCAAAATCGCCCCAGTGACCAAATCTCTAACATTCCTGATCCTTCCCATATATTTTAACCCTAAACCTCCCACAATAAATATTGTCTATTGTTAGTCTCCGTGACCTTACTGACAATATCCACGTTTAAAACAGTTCGAAATACATTGTTGGATACAGTTTTCATGTCTTTCATTATGCAGACATTTGTTTTATTAGACTATATTTCTCATTGGGAATACGGTTGTCACCCCCTTTGGAGGCTTGGTGCATGTACAAAGAAAAAATTCCACCATGGGTGGCTGTTAACTAAATAATGGCAATGCGTGTAGTCGTATTAAGGTTTTCATTGTTTTCTTGTCAGAGTTTTATGGTTTTGCATATGACTGTGCATTATATGCTTTCGTAATAGGTTTGAGGATCAGATCAAGCTGTCACGAGCGTCATGGGTAATAAGAAGCGGACCAAAGCGCTGCGTGGTGTGAATGCATCGTTTTAATGGATGACGAAAACACAAAGTAAACTGAACAAGCCAATAAATGAACAACGACCGTGACGCAATATACCAAATGTGCTGACACAAGCACCTAACATAGACAATCACACAACAATGACAACACAGGCTACCTAAATATGGTTCCCCATCAGAGACAACGACTAACACCGGCCTCTGATTGAAAACCATATCAGGCCAAACACAGAAAAAAGACAAACTAGACATACAGCATAGAATGCCCACTCAGATCACACCCATACCAAACAAAACCTATAAACATACATAGCAAACTATGGTCAGGGCGTGACACAAAACTATTGGGCATTCTTGATCAATCAAAATGTACCTGTTTTCCATATAGAATGACTTGTATACATATTATATCACAACTTTTTGTGTTTTGGCTTAGTGGTTGTTTCTTTACTAACTAGGAAAACTCAACAGTGTGTAAGTCTGAGAAACATTATTGAGCTGGTTGGTTTATTGTTGTTGAAAGCTTGAAATGTACACACATTGAGAAGTGATATTGCAGCAACAGTTTTAAAGTGGGTAATCATATCATATATATATATATATATATATATATATATATATATCCTTGCATGTTTGAATTAGAGCTCCTTTAAATGTTTTAGATTATGATAATAATGTTATATTATTTTTATAATAATACATATCTGCAAACCAAATGTATTTCTGAAAACCCCTTTTTGCAGGGGTTCCGCTCTTTTGCTCCCCACTTACATGGGTAATAATCTCCAAGCTGCTCTAAGCGGTGATGTTTTTGGTGTCTCTAGGTTCATCTCTAGACTGTTGAATGAGGCCTGTTACAACTTTCTGACAAAATCTTTAAAGGTAGTTTGTGAAACCATTCAGTCGTGGATGTATGTAAAAACATATTTAACACGTATTGCAGGTTACAGAAGCCTCCTGTTGTACTATGAATCCCCACTCATCCCTGTTAGATCTTGATGTGTTGGTTCTCTATGTACGTACATGTTTATAATCCACATAGTGTGAATATTGTTTTCCATAAAGTTAATAACCCCCCTAAACCGAAATATGAAATGACCTCTTCCCCTATCGTTAAAGCGTGAGATACATTTTTAAAACCAGTGATTTAATTCAAAATATTTAGTACCATACATTTTAACACGTTATAATTCCATAATGTTTTCTATTTCTTGCAGGTAAAGGGTCCGGTTTGCCCTGACCATTATCCATTTCGAATTCACCAACTCAAAGACGCTTGCCCGCTCCATCATAACTCCGTAAGTTTTCCCTCCCTGTGTAGATCAAACGTCCTGCCTGTAAATCCGGGGTATGCCCACATCATTAATTAATGAGCTGTGTAGAAGCTGTTCAGCCCTAAGTAAAGGCCTTTCATAAAGAGGCTGTCATGATAAACCTGAATCTGTAAGTTTTCCCTCCATGTGTAGATCAAACGTCCTGCCTGTAAATCCTGGGTATGCCCACATCATTAATTAATAAGATGTGTAGAAAACTGTTTAGCCATAAGTAAAGGCCTTTCATAAAGAGGCTGTCATGATTGCATGTGCCTCATGTTTAACACGTATTGCTTGTTACAGAATACTACTGTTGTACATTTAATATCCCCTAGCAGATTTCGTTGCATTTGCACAACTCTGTCATGTTACTGTGGTCTTTTTAAAAGTCAATAAATATGTGTGTAAAGTGTACATGTTTGTTTCATTGTAGATTTGTTTAAGCCCTCCTATAAACACCTAATTTCATCCCACAGCATTAATTAATAAGCTGTGTAGAAGCTGTTTAGCCATATGTAAAGGCCTTTCATAAAGCAGCTGTCATGATAAACCTGAATCTGAAATTACCTTTAGGATCTTTTCTTTGGGGTTCTAATCTCCCCAGGTGTACATGCACTGAAAATCCTTAGGCTGGGGCCATCTGGAAGCTCTGTGCCTGTACATATAAAGAGAACTAAATAGGAAACTAGGCTGAGAAACATTATTTAGATGGCTGTTTAACTGTTGTTTAAAGCCTGAAATGGACACAATGCCAAGGGACCTTGTTTCTAACACACACACACACACACACACACACACACACACACACACACACACACACACACACACACACACACACACACACACACACACACACACACACACACATTCCTTGTTTCTAACACCCACACACACACACACACATTCCTGCTTCATAGATAACAACCATAAGGACAATAAAACTGGGGGTGGGGGCCATACACGTTAAAAAGTTCAAACACTCAACCCCCCCAGTTCAACCAGGCCCCTAGACATCAATCACCATGACTACTTCAAAGGATGCCATATAGATATAAAATAACACACATCCTTTAACACGTGACCACAGGAACAGGGGGACGGGCCGGAGGCCCATATTTGGACATGCACACGTCATCATGACGCAGGGTCATAAATCAATTACTTTGACGCGTGCCGTCTACTTTAATCTCTCTACCACTGATCACCCATTCACACAGTTCACCGTCATAGCAGCCACACACAGCATCACTACATTGCTCATTGTATAATTCCTTCTCGCATCTACGTACTCTCCTGCTCTCACCTTTTCCCTTTGCTTGTGGACTTCAGTGCACAACACAACAGCTGTCTGTGAACAGGTGCAAAAACCCCTCCAAGCAATACCATAACCGCTAACCTCTACACAGTCTGCATCGTTATCACCATATTAACGTTATAGAGACTCAGAGCTACAAAATGGTATATCATTCACTGCATTTGAGGAACAATGGGAAAGAAAATTCTGCTTTGAAATTTGATCAACCTGTAAACTCACTTTTGAAAAAATAGCCTTTTTGGTATCTAGTGAAGAGCTCCTCTTTGTCTACACCCATTCAGTATCGTTCACACACTCTTAAACTTTAGCCTCACCCATCTCATTTCGCTCTCAGAGCGCACACTTGACGCTCTAACCGATGATTTGTTTACCTCTGGATAACAGAAAACAGCCTAACCAGCCCTGCTGGCAACAATTTCATTTTTTGCTTTTTTGCAGATGTATATTGCCACCGGCCACATTCAACGGGTGTTGTACACACATCACGTAACATCAGCTAATGAGCCAGCCAGCTAGTTAAACAACAATGAACAAAGTTGCCAACAATGCCTAATGTTAGGATCTAACTAGAAAAGCAAACAGCTCTGGGAAACTAATAATAATGTCCTCTAGGGAGCCAGCCAGCTAATGTTAGCTAGCTAGCTAACAGTACACTTTAGACATATAGCTAGCTAGCTAGATAAACAATGAACCTAGTTAGGTAAACAACTTTTAAGATCACACACGTAATGTTAGCTAATGAGCCAGCCAGCTAACATTAGCTAGTTAAACAACAATGAACAAAGTGCCAACAATTTCACAGTGCTGGGGGCTAACCAACCAGGTCCAATGTTAGGCTCGAACTAGAAAAGCAAACGGCTCTGGGAAACAAATAATGTCAGCTAGGGAGCCAGCCAGCTAATGATAGCTAGATAGCTAACAGTACACTTTAGCTTGAAATGAAACCACTTTCTTTCAAAATTAGAAAAGTGTTATATCTGAACATGTAGCTGGCTAACGCAAGACTATCCTACCTGTATACATCATCATTCATGATGGATGTGTCTCCCTGTCAGGATTGCCATACCAAGGTTGCAGGTGTTTCCTCCATCTCTTTAGCTATCATACTCTAATTCCACTGATTTCAAAACTTAATCCTCCAGAAAGTGGAGCGCAACACTTATGCAGAATACATACATAAAAAAAAGTTGCTTTCAACAGGACTACCAACACAGACTAATGAGTTCAAATAGACAGCAGCCTTCTATATCTTCTACAGACCAATCCGCATGTCCAGCCCACTCATTTTCTCAGCCAATCATGGCTAGTGGGAAGGTCCCTTTTTCTGTGGCTTAACCAATAAGGCTTATAATTTAACAATTTATTTCTTATTTACAGATTTTTTTGTATTATTTTATTTACCTTTTTTTAACTAAGCAAGTCATTTAAGAACAAATTCTTACTTACAATAACAGCCTAGAAACATTGGGTTAACTGCCTTGTTCAGGGGCAGAGCGAGAGATGTTTACCTTGTCAGCTCAGGGACTCGATCCAGCAACCTGTTGGTTACTGGCCCAGTGCTCTAACCACTAGGCTAACACAATAAGAATAACAATAACGAGGCTATATACAGGGGCACCGGTACCGAGTCAGTCTGCAAGGGTACCGACTAGTTGAGGTAATCTGTACATGTAGGTGGGGGCGAAGTGACTAGGTAACAAACAAACAGTGAGTGGCAGCAGTGTACAAGAAGGGGGGGTGTCAATGTAAATTGTCCGGTGGCGATTTTTATGAATTGTTCAGCAGTCAAATGGCTTGGGGGTAGAAGCTGTTGAGGTCTAATGGTTTGGGGGTAGAAGATGTTGAGGCGCTCCGGTACCGCGTTCAATGCGGTAGCAGAGAAATCAGTCTATATCTTGGGTGATTTTTATGGGCTTTCCTCTGACAGTGCCTATTATATAGGCCCTGGATGGCAGGAAGCTTGGCCCCAGTGATGCACTGGGCCATTCGCTCTACACTCTATAGCATCTTACGGTCAGATGCCGAGCAGTTGTCATACCAGGCGGTGATGCAACCGGTCAGGATGCTCTCAATGGTGCAGCTGTAGAACTTTTTGAGGATCTGGGGGCCCATGCCAAATCTTTTCAGTCTCCTGAGGGGAAAAAGGTTTTGTCGTACCCTCTTCACGACTGTCTTGGTATGTTTGGACCATGATAGTTCGTTGGTGATGTGGACACCAAGGAACTTCAAAGTCTCGACCCGCTATACTTCAGCCCAGTCGATGTAAATGGGGGCCTGTTCGGCCCGCCTTTTCCTGTAGTCCACGATCAGCTCCTTTGTCTTCCTCACATTGAGGGAGAGGTTGTTGTCCTGGCACCACCCTGCCAGTTCTCTGACCTCCTCCCTTTAGGCTGTCTCATCGTTGTCTGTGATCAGGCCTACCACTGTTGTGTCGTCAGAAAACGTAATGTACGTGTTGGAGACGTGTTTGGCCACGCAGTCGTGGGTGAACAGAATATACAGGAGGGGACTAAGTACACACCCCTGAGGGGCCCCAGTGTTAAGGATCAGTGTGGCAGACGTATTTTTTGCCTACTCTTACCATCTGGGGGCGGCCTGTCAGGAAGTCCAGGATCCAGTTGCAGAGGGAGGTGTTTAGTCCCAGAGTTCTTAGCTTAGTGATGAGCTTTGTGGGCACTATGGTGTTGAACGCTTTGCTGAACAGCATTCTCACATAGGTGTTCATTTTGTTCAGGTAAGAAAGGGTGGTGTGGAGTGCGATTGAGATTGCATCATCTGTGGATCTGTTGGGGCGGTATGCGAATTGGAGTTGGTCTAGGGTGTCCGGGAGGATGCTATTGATGTGAGCCATGACCAGCCTTTCAAAGCACTTTGTGGCTACCGCCGTGAGTGCCACGGGGCGGTAATAATTTAGGCAGGTTACCTTGGCACAAGGAATATGGTGGTCTACTTGAAACATGCAGGTATTACAGACTCGGTCAGGGAGAGGTTGAAAATGTCAGTGAAGACACTTGACAGTTGGTCCACTCAGGCTTTGAGTACACGTCCTGGTAATCCGTCTGGCCCAGCGGCTTTATGAATGTTGACTAGTTTCAAGGTTCTGTTCACATCGGCGGGGCGGCAGGGTAGCCTAGTGATTAGAGCGTTGGACTAGTAACCGAAAGGTCTTAACTGACTTGCCTAGTTAAAGAAAGGTAAAATTAAATAAATAAACATCGGCTAACGAGAGCGTTATCACACAGTCATCCAGAACAGCTTGTGCTCTCGTGCATGCTTCAGTGTTGCTTGCCTCAAAGCGAGCATAAAAGGCATTTAGCTTGTCTGGAAGGCTCGTGTCACTGGGCAGCTCGCGTCTGGGTTTCCCTTTGTAGTCTGTAATAGTTTTCAAGCCCTGCCACATCCGACGAGAGCCGGAGCTGGTGTAGTAGGATTCAATCTTAATCCTGTATTGACACTTTGCTTGTTTCATGGTTTGTCTGAGGGCATAGCGAGATTTCTTATAAGTGTCCGGATTCGTCTCCCGCTCCTTGATTGCGGCATCTCTAGCCTTTAGCTCGATGCGGATGTTGCCTGTAATCCATGGCTTCTGGTTGGGATATGTACATACAGTCACTGTGGGGACGACTTCATCGATGCACTTATTGATGGTGTTGGATGCCATTGGATGAATCCTGGGAACATATTCCAGTCTGTGCAAGCAAAGCAGTCCTGTAGCATCAGGGTGGCAGGTAGCCTAGATAGCATACACATTTGTTATTAAGGCACATGAAAGTTGACATGTTCGAGAAGACATTTCTGCCAAAAAAATTAAGTTCAAACGGCTCTCCTGTGACGTCGTAACCTACGCCTAGTTGGACACGAGTTGGGTCACAAATTGGCTGCATTAGCTAAGTGAAACGTATATTAACAAGAAATAAATGACTAAATATACATGCTGCTTCTCTTTCATTTTTGAAGAAATTATTGTCTTTCTCTCTTTGAGTAAAATACTGACAACACTTCATGCACTGTAGTGTTAGCTAGCTGTAGCTTATGCGTTCACTACTAGATTCATTCTTTGATCCTTTGATTGGATGGACAAGATGTTAGTTCATACTGTAAGAGCGCTGATAGGTTGGAGGAAGTCCTCCGGAACTCATAATTACTGAGTAAGTCTATGGAAGGGAGTGAGAACCATGAGCCTCCTAGATTTAAGTTAATGCACCCAGAGGAGGACAGAAAATATCTGTCCTCCAGCTATACCGTGGTGCTACCTTAGAGGATGCTGTTGAGGTTACTGTAGACCTTCATTGCAAAAACAAATGTTTCAATCAGCTATTTGGTGACGTTAATATATTTAGTTTTATCAAAAAATTCTAACATAAAAAATTATTCAATATTTAAAAAAATGAAATTCACTGGGTAGGATGATTCTCCCATTCCTTCTCTGAGGAAACTCCACTGGCGTGAGTGTGTGTTACCTGTGCCCATGTGATGCTGCCAGGCTATATGAGTTCATGTCCCCCAGTTGGGCAGATGAGATGCCATTTCTGTTCATGGTCCCAGTCATGGGATCTGCCCCTCTCTCCAACAATAGACTGACCAGCTCAAAGTTCCCTGAGGAGAAAAAGCAACGTTATGAACTCAAATTAACCAACTCATGTTAAAACAAAGAATGATTATGTGTTTGAGCTTACCAACATATTTTTAGCCATCTGCAATGGTCACTTACAAATATTTAGCAGATGTTATTGTGGGTGTAGTGAAATACTTGTGTTCCTAGCTAACAGTGCAGTAATATCTAACAATACACACACATATAAAAGTAAAAAGAATGGAAATAAGAAATATTACGACGAGCAAAGTTGGAGTCCGGCCTGCATGTATGTATGTGATGTGCATGTATACAGTTGAAGTCGGTAGTTTACATACACCTTAGCCAAATACCTTTAAACTCCGTTTTATTTTTTTTATTTTTTACAATTCCTGACGTTTAATCCTATAAAAAATTCCCTGTCTTAGGCCAGTTAGGATCATCACTTTATTTTAAGAATGTGAAATGTCAGAATAATAGTAGAGAGAATGATTTATTTCAGCTTTCATTTCTTTCATCACATTCCCAGTGGGTCAGAAGATTAAATACACTCAATTCGTATTTGGTAGCATTACCTTTAAATTGTTTAATACTTGCATCAAACGTTTCGGGTAGCCTTCCACAAGCTTCCCACTATACGTTAGGTTAATTTTGGCCCATTCCTCCTGACAGAGCTGGTGTAACTGAGTCAGGTTTGTAGGCCTCCTTCTACGCACACGCATTTTTAGTTCTGCCCACAAATGTTCTATAGGATTGAGGTCAGGGCTTTGTGATGGCCACTCTGATACCTTGACTTTGTTGCTCACCTCTAGTGACTCCCCATCCCGAGTGCGGGAGCGTAATCATCGACTGACACTAATTAGCATAACGCAACGGACATAAATATTCCTAGAAAATATTCATATTCATGAAAATCACAAGTGAAATATATTGAGACACAGCTTAGCCTTTTGTTAATCACCCTGTCATCTCAGATTTTCAAAAATATTCCAAATTAGCTCCATAATATCGACAGAAACATGGAAACGTTGTTTATAATCAATCCTCAAGGTGTTTTTCAAATATCCATTCGATAATATATCCACCAGGACAATTGGTTTTTCATTAGGACCAATTGGAATAATGGCTACCTCTGTATTTTACGCAAGAATCAATCTGGGAGCCATCAGGTGACCATGTAGCCGCTTACGGGTATTCTTCAACATAAATGTGTAAAACTACGTCACAATGCTGTAGACACCTTGGGGAATACGGAGAAAAAGTTATCTGGTTGATAGCCCACTGCTCAATAGGGACGCATTGGAATTGCAGAGCTTTCAAAAGATGAGTCACTTCCGGATTGGATTTTTCTCAGGCTTTCGGCTGCAATATCAGTTCTGTTATACTCACAGACAATATTTTTACAGTTTTGGAGACTTTCTATCCTAAGCTGTCAATTATATGCATATTCTAGCATCTTGTCCTGACAAAATATCCCGTTTACTACGGGAACGTAATTTTTCCAAAAATGAAAATATTGCCCCCTAGTCACAAAAGGTTGCCATTTTGCCACAACTTTTGAAGTATGCTTGGGGTCATTGTCACTTTTGGAAGACCCACAAGCTTTACCTTCCTGACTGATGTCTTGAGATGTTGCTTCAATATATCCACATATTTTTCTTTCCTTATGATGCCATCTATTTTGCGAAGTGCACCAGTCCCTCCCGCTGCAAAGTATCCCCACAAAATGATGCTGCCACCCCTGTGCTTCAAGGTTGGGATGGTGTCTTTGGCTTGCAAGCCTCCCCTTTTCCCTCCAAACAAAATGATGGTCATTATGGCCAAAGAGTTCTAGTTTTGTTTCATCAGACCAGATGACATTTCTCCAAAAAGTACGATCTTTGTCCCCATGTACAGTTGCAAACCGTAGTCTGGTTTTTTTATGGTGGTTTTGGAGCCGTGGCTTCTTCCTTGCTGAGCGGCTTTTCACGTTATGGCGATATAGGACTCGTTTTACAGTGGATATAGATACTTTTGTACCTGTTTTCTCCAGCATCTTCACAAAGTCCTTTACTGTTGTTCTGGGGTTGATTTGAACTTTTCATAACCAAAGTACGTTCATCTCTAGGAGACAGAACGCGTCTCATTCCTGAGCGATAATGACGGCTGCATGGTCCCATGGTGTTTATACCTGCATACTATTTTTTGTACAGATGAACGTGGTTCAAACCTTCAGGCGTTTGGAAATTGCTCCCAAGGATGAACCAGACTTGTGAGGTCTGAGGTCTTGGCTGATTTCTTTTGATTTCCCCATGATGTCAAGCAAAGAGGCACTGAGTTTGAAGGCCTTGAAATAATTCGACAGGTACACCTCTATTTGACTCAAATTATTTCAATTAGCCTATAAGAAGCTTCTAAAGCCATGATATAATTTTCTGGAATTTTCCAAGCTGTTTAAAGGCACAGTCGACTTAGTGTATTGTAGACTTCTGACCCACTGGAATTGTGATACAGCGAGTTAGAAATTAAACAATCTGTCTGTAAACAATTGTTGGAAAAATTTGTCATGCACATGTAGATGTCCGAACCGACTTGCCAAAATCATAGGTTGTTAACAAGAAACTTGTTGAATGGTTGAAAAACAAGTTTTGATGACTCCAACCTAAGTGTACGTAAATGTCCGACTTCAACTATATATATTTATGTACAGTGCCAGTCAAAAGTGATGTTTCGGTTTTTTATTTTAAATACATTTGCAAACATTTCTAAAAAACAGTTTTTGTTTTCTCATTACGTGGTTTAGTGTCTAGATTGATGAGGAAACAAAACGCTTTCATCCATTTTAGAAAAATGCTGTAAAGGTAACAATGTGAGTAAAGTCAAGGTGTCTGAATACTTCCTGAATGCACTGTATATACAGTATCAAGGGTTTTTCTTTATTTTTACTATTTTCTATATTGTAAAATTATTGTGAAGACATGAAAAGTATGAAATAGCGCTTGGAATCATGTAGTAACCAAGAAACTGCTAAACAATTCAAAATATATTTTATATTTGACATTCTTCAAAGGCTCCTCTGTCCTCCACTCGTTACCTGTATTAATGGCACCTGTTTGAACTTGTTATCAGTATAAAAGACACCTGTCCACAACCTCAAACAGTCACACTCCAAACTAGACTATGGCCAAGACCAAAGAGCTGTCAAAGGACAACAGAAACAAAATTGTAGACCTGCACCAGGCTGGGAAGACTGAATCTGCAATAGGTAAGCAGCTTGGTTTGAGGAAATCAACTGTTATCAACAATTATTAGGAAATGGAAGACATACAAGACCACTGATAATCTCCCTCGATCTGGGGCTCCACGCAAGATCTCACCCTGTGGGGTCAAAATGATCACAAGAACGGTGAGCAAAAATCCCAGAACCACAAGGGGGGATCTGGTGAATAACCTGCAGAGAGCTGGGACCAAAGTAACAAAGCCTACCATCAGTAACACACTACGCCGCCAGGGACTCAAATCCTGCAGTGCCAGACGTGTCCCCCTTCTTAAGCCAGTACATGTCCAGGCCCATCTGAAGTTTGCTAGAGAGCATTTGGATGATCCAGAAGAAGATCGGGAGAATGTCATATGGTCAGATGAAACCAAAATATAACTTTTTGGTAAAAACTCAACTCATCGTGTTTGGAGGACAAAGAATTCTGAGTTGCATCCAAAGAACACCATACCTACTGTGAAGCATGGGGGTGGAAGTGTACCTATGATGAAAATTACTTGCACAATTGCACAATTGGTGGCTGACTAAATACTGTTTTGCCCCACTGTATATACACACAGAGGTATTCGGTCCCCTTGACTTTTTCAAAATTTTGTTACGTTACAGCCTAATTCTAAAATTGATTAAATTGTTTTTTTCCCTCTGCACAGAATACCCCCATAATGACAAAGCAAAAATAGGTTTCTAGAATTTTTTTATTATATATATACAATTTGTTTTAAGTATAATGTCACTGTCAATATAAAGGTTAAATAAAAATAAATCTACACACATTGTCAATGGCGTATTCCTGTTTTGTCAACAAGTACCTGCAGCAGAGGCCAGCTGAAGTGGGGTCTCAGTGTAGTTATCTGCTACATCTGGCAGGGCCCCCTCCATGCTGTCTCGACTATCCAGGAGCAACTGTGAGAGGAAGGGATACCAGGAAGACGGGAGAGGGGAGTGAATGAAAGAAACACGTTACTGACAAGTTCAGCAAGGCACGTGCCCAAATGCCTCTCACGCTGGTATTCATCAGAATTATAATACCCACGATTCTAGCCATAATTTTATTTAAGCTATCACTTTTGAGTTGTGGTTTTTCAGTTGAGATTTAGTTTGTTGTCAAGATGCCTGATTTGAGTAAACATTTCCTCTGGTGTTGTACAAACAAGAACTGGCTTTTTGCCAGAACACCTCCAAAACAAAGGTCATGTGATTTCGTAAGTGTGATTACAACCTCTGATGGTTTAGAGCTTGTGCTAGTCATGTCATACAAGTACTTGGGAGCATGGTTAGGCAGTATACTGTCCTTCTCTCAGCAGAAATCGAAGCTGCAGGCTAAGGTTAAGACTTGGTTTCCTCTATTGTAATCACTCCTCTTTCACACCAGCTGCCAAAATAACCCTGATTCAGATGACCATCCTACCCATGCTAGTTTACGGAGACGTAATATATAGATCGGCAGGTAAGGGTGCTCTCGAGCAGCTAGATGTTCTTTACCATTCGGCCATCACATTTGCCACCAATGCTCTTTATAGGACAAATAACTGCACTCTGTACTCCTCTGTAAACTGGTCATCTCTGTATACATGGTGCAAGACCCACTGGTTGATGCTTAATTTATGGTCAGAACATATTGATGCAGTAGTAGTTAAGATGGGGAGAAGTCTGTATATAATAAAGATGATCAAATAAATGCCCTGCCTTCTTAACAACACTATCAATAAGGCAGGTCAGAACATGTTGATGCAGTAGTAGCTAAGATGGGGATAAGTCTGTATATAATAAAGATGATAAAATAAATGCCCTGCCTTCTTAACAACACTATCAATAAGGCAGGTCCTACAGGCCCTAGTTTTGTCGCACCTTGACTACTGTTTAGTCATGTGGTCAGGTGCCACAGAAAAGGATTTCAATTGGCTCAGAACAGGGCAGCATGGCTGGCTCTTGGATGTACACAGAGAGCTAATATTAATAATATGCATGTTAATCTCTCCTGGCTGAAAGTGGAGGAGAGATTGACTTCATCACTACTTTTATTTATGAGAGGTATTGAGATGTTGAATGCACCGAGCTGTCTGTCTGAACTACTGGCACTCAGCTCGGAAACCCATTCATATCCCACAAGACATGCCACAAGAGGTCTCTTCACAGTTCCCAAGTTCAGAACAGACTATGGGAGGCAGACAGTACTACATAGAGCCATAACAACATGGAACTCTATTCCACATCAAGGAACTGATGCAAGCAGTAAAATCTGATAAAAAAACTGATGAAAAAACAGCGGGGACTGTGAAGCAACACACACACACACACACACACACACACACACACACACACACACACACACACACACACAGATTTAGTATTGTAGATATGTGGTAGTGATGGAGTAAGAGCCTGGGGGCACACAGTGTGTTGTGAAATCTGTGAATGTATTGTAATGTTTTAAAATTGTATAAACTGCCTTCATTTTGCTGGACCCCAGGAAGAGTAGCTGCTGTTTTGGCAGCAGCTAATGGGGATCTGTAATAAATACAAAAATACAAATACTGCAGCCCTCATCCTCCACATACAACACCCGTTCTGCCAATCACATTCTGTTTAAGGTACCCAAAGCACACATATCCCCGGGTCGCTCCTCTTTTCAGTTCACTCCTCTTTTCAGTTCGCAGCTAGCTACTGGAACGAGCTGCAAAAAACACTAAAACTGGACAGTTTTATCTCCATCTCTTCATTCAAAGACTCAATCATGGACTCTCCTACTTACAGTTGCGACTGCTTCACGTGATGTACTGTTGTCTCTACCTTCTTGCCCTTTGTGCTGTTGTCTGTGCCCAATGTTACCATGTTGTGCTGCTGCCATGTTGTTGTCATATTGTGTTGCTACCATGCTGTGTTGTCATATGTTACTGCCATGCTATGTTGTCTTAGGTCTATCTTTATGTATTGTTGTCTCTTGTTGTGATTCTTCAAAAAAAAATCATAGCCCCTGTCCCCGCATGAGGCCTTTTGCTTTTTGGTAGGCCGTCATTGTAAATAAGAATTTGCTCTTAAGACTTGTCTAGTTAAATTAAGGTAAAAAATAACCAGTTTGTGATTTTGATGCTAAGTATATAATACATCACAACTGTAGAGGAAATCTTTTAGAAATTCAGCACCCTTGGTATAATGTAAAGATTTATTTAGATATTTCGGCCTGACCAAATTCACTTAGAAATGTGTGTTATAGATCTGTCATTCTTATTGAAAGCAAGTCTAAGAAGCGGTATATTTGTTCTATGTGCGCTATTTCTATGCTTCCTGTTCTTAAGTTTAATTTGTTTGTCTTTTACTTTTGTTTTTGTACACCAGCTTCAAACAACAGAAAATCTAAATCTTTTGGTTATGGAAAATATATTTCACAGCGGTTTAGATGGTACAATGATTCTCTTCACAAAAATTGCTTGTTTTGTCACAAACTGAAATTAGGCAAAATATTAGAATTTAGCAATGGTGGAAATGGTGGAACAGTTTCTGCATTGTGCATCTTTCAAATTATTTAATACAATACATTCTTCATGAGGCCTTATTTTGTTATTTTGAGGGCGTAGTTTTACCCTCATACAGTGACCTGAAATTCAAGGTTTTACAAACCACATCAGGTCTGCAAGTCACATTATGCTGGCTAGCAAAGTGTTGTGTATTTATTATTGGAATCCAGTGTTAAAAAAATACAGTATTTACCGTAAATTCCAAAGAAACTTTGGTTAACTTGTTAAGGCTGCAATCCCAATACCGGGCTCGATATGACAACTACCAGTGAAAATAGAGGGCGCCAAATTCAAACCACAGAAATCTCATGATTACAATTCCTAAAACATACATGTGTCTCATATCATTTTAAAGGTAATCTTGTTGTTAATCCCACCAAAGTGTCCGATTTTAAGTAGACTTTTCAGCGAAAGCACTACAAATGATTATGTTAGGTCTCCACCAAACCACAATAAGCACAGCCATTTTCCAGCGAAATATAGCATTCACAAAAAACAGAAATAAAGATAAAATGAATCACTAACCTTGAATTATCTTCATCAGATGACACTCATAGGACTTCATGTTACACAATACATGCATGTTTTGTTTGATAAAGTTCATATTTATATTTAAAAAATCTGAGTTTACATTGGCTATTTAGATTCACTAGTTCCAAAAACATTACTTGATTTTGCATAGCCACATCGTTTCAACAGAAATACTCATCATAAATGTAGATGAATATACACATGGAATTATAGATATACCTCTCCTTAATGCAACCGCTGTGTCAGATTTTTTTTTAAGTTTACGGAAAAAGCAATCCCATGCAATAATCTGAGACGGAGCTCAGAACAGTAGCCAAATTAGCCGCCATGTTGTAGTCAACAGAAACCAGAAAATACATGATAAATGTTTCCTTACCTTTGATGAACTTCATCAGAATACAGTCCTAGGAATCCCAGGTCCACAATAAATACTTGATTTGTTCGAAAATGTCTGTTATTTGTGTCCAATTAGCTACTTGGTTAGCGCGTTTGGTAAACAATTCCAAAGTCACAAAGCGCGTCCACTATACTGTGACGAAATGTCCAAAAGATACATAACAGTCAGTAGAAACATGTCAAACGATGTACTGAATCAATCTCTAGAATGTTGTTTTACATATATCTTGAATAACGGTCCAACCGGAGAATTAGAATGACTTCAAATGAGCGGTGGAACGCAGGTGCTTCCCCTGTGAGCTCGCATAGTGATGTCATGGTCAACTCGTGGCAGTGGTGAATATTTCCTGTGTCATTCGACCCCCTTCACATTAGAGTCATCAGACAAAGTTCTATTGACTGTTGACATCTAGTGGAAGGCGTAGGAAGTGAAGATTCATCCATATCTCGCTGTAATTTCAATGAGACCTTATTTGAAGATCTGCCACCCCCAGAAAAAAAACAGGAAGTGGAATTTTCTGTTATACTCACAGACATAATTTTAGAAACTTCATAGTGTTTTCTAATAATACTAATAATAATATGCATGTATTAGCAACTGAGACTGAGGAGCTGGCCATTTACAATGGGCACCTTTTCATCCAAGCTACTCAATACTGCCCCTGCAGCCATAAAAAGTTAAACAGTGAGATTTTGTAAAAAAGCACTTCTTTAAAACAAAGTGTCTTTGGAATTTACAGTAACCAGTAAGTTACCGTAAAATTGTTTTTACAATGTGGGTAACACTGGACAATTTGCTGTGTATATACATTGGATTCAGAAAGTATTCAGACCCCTTGACTTTTTCCACATTGTTACTTTACTTTTTCCTTATCAATCTACACACAATACCCCATAATCACAAAGCAAAAACAGGTTTTTAGAAATGTTTGCACATTCATAAAAAATAAAAAATGATATCACATTTTACATAAGCATTCAGACTCTTTAGTCAGTACTGTCACGACTTTTGCCGGTCCCTCTCCTTGTTCGAGCGACGTTTGGCGGTTCGACGTCACCGGCCTTCTAGCCAAATACTTATTTTCCACCATATTTTGCAAATAAATTCATAAAAAATCCTACAATGTGATTTTCTGGATTTTTTTTCTAATTTTGTCTGTCATAGGTGAAGTGTACCTATGATGAACATTTCAGGCCTCTCTCATCTTTTTAAGTGGGAGAACTTGCACAATTGGTGGCTGACTAAATACTTTTTTGCCCCACTGTATATATATTTCACCTTTATTTAACCAGATAGGCCAGTTGAGAACAAGTTATCATTTACAACTGCGACCTGGCCAAGATGAAGCAAAGCTGTGCGGAAAAATCAACAGGGTTACACATAAATAAACGTACAGTCAATAACACAACAGAAAAAAATATAAAAATCTATGTACAGTGTGTGCAAATGTAGAAGAGTAGGGAGGTAGGCAATAAATAGGCCATAGCGGCGAAATAATGATAATTTAGCATTAACACTCGAGTGATAGATGTGCAGATGATGATGTGCAAGTAGAGATATTGGGTGCATGTAGAGCAAGAGTGTAATTAATAATATAGGGATGAGGTAGTTGGGTGTGCTTTATACAGATGGCTGTGTACAGGTACAGTGATCGGTAAGCTGCTCTGACAGCTGATGCTTAAAGCTAGAGAGGGAGATCTAAAACTCCAGCTTCATTGATTTTTGGAATTCGTTCCTGTCATTGATAGCAGAGAACTGGAAAGAAAGGCGGCCAAAGTAAGTGTTGGTTTTGGGGATGACCAGTGCAATATACCTGCTGGAGCGCGTGCTATGGGTGGGTGTTGCTATGGTAACCAGGGAGCTGAGATAAGGCGGGGCTTTACCTAGCAACGACTTATAGATGACCTAGAGCCAGTGGGTTTGCAGACGAATATGTAGTGAGGTCTAGCCAACAAGAGCATACAGGTTGCGGTGGTGGGTAGTATATGGGGCTTTGGTGACATAACAGATGGCACTGTGATAGACTACATCCAGTTTGCTGAGTAGAGTGTTGGAGGTTAGTTTGTAAATGACATCGCCGAAGTCAAGGATCGGTAGGATAGTCAGTTTACGAGGGTATGTTTGGAAGCATGAAGAAGCCTTTGTTTTACAAAATTGGAAGCCGATTCTAGATGTAATTTTGGATTGTAGATGCTTCATTCTTATGGGTACCTGGGACGGTAGCGTTCCACCTGGCCAACATCCAGTGAAATTGCAGTGCGCGAAATACAAAAATACGCAATTCAAATATTTTACTTGAAAATATGTGTTATCCATCAAAATAAAGCTTAACTTCTTGTTAATCCAGCCGCCGTGTCAGATTTCAGAAAGGCTTTACGGCGAAAGCATACCATGCATACCATACCATCTGAGGACAGTGCTCAGCAGACAAATCATTACATACAGTTACCAGCCAAGTAGACTAGTCACAAAAGTCAGAAAGAGCAATAAAATTAATCAGTTACCTTTGATGATCTTCGTATGGTTGCACTCACAAGACTCCCAGTCACACAATAAATGTTCCTTTTGTTCAATAAAGTCCCTCTTCATATCCAAAAACCTCCTTCTGTTGGCGCGTTTTGTTCAGTAATCCAATGGCTCAAAGTCAGTCACAACAGGCAGACGAAAAATCCAAATAGTATCCGTAAAGTTCATAGAAACATGTCAAACGATGTTCATAATCAATCCTCAGGTTGTTTTTGGTCCAAATAATAAATAATATTTCACCCGGACAATAGCTTCGTCAATATAAAAGAAAAACAAGAAAGGCACGCTCTCGGCCGCCAGCAGCAAACAGGTCTGGGGACTTTCCACTATCCACTTAGTGGTCTTACTCACTCATTTTTCAGAATACAAGCCTGAAACCATTTCTAAAGACTGTTGACATCTAGTGGAAGCCATAGGAAGTGCAATTTGAGTCCTAAGTCAATGGATACTCTAATGGCATTCAATAGAAAATTACAGACACAAAAACATCCCACTTCCTGGATGGATATTTCTCAGGTTTTCACCTGCCGTATCAGTTCTGTTATACTCACGTTATTTGAACAGTTTTGGAAATGTTAGAGTGTTGTCTATCCCAATCTACCAATTATATGCATATCCTAGCTTCTGAGCCTGAGTAACTGGCAGTTTACTTTGGGCCCGCTTTTCATCCGGAGGTGAAAATAGTGCCCCTACACTAGTGAGGTTAATTTGAGTCTGGAAGAAGAGTTACAGTCTAATCAGACACCTAGGTATTTATAGTTGTCCACATAGTCTAAGTCAGAACAGTCCAGAGTAGTGATGCTAGTCGGGCGGGACTGTGCGTGCAGCTATCGGTTGTAGAGCATGCAACTCGTTTTACTTGCATTTAAAAACAGTAGGAGGCCTCGGAAGGAATGTTGTATGGCATTGAAGCTCATTTGTAGGTTCGTTATTACAGTGTCTAAAGAAGGGCAAGAAGTATACAGAATGGTGTCGTCTGCATAGAGGTGGATCAGAGAATCACCAACAACAAAAGCGACAGCATTGATATATAGAGAGAAAAGAGTCATCATGTTCCTTTTACCTTAGAGTGGCCTCTGTCTGTCATGTGAAAAGTGGCTTTGTCTGTCATGTGAAGAGTGGCTTCTTCTGTCATGTGCCTTTTACTGAAGAGTGGCTTCTGTCTGGCCACTCTACCATAAAGGCCCGATTGGTGGAGTGCTGCGGAGATGGTTGTCCTTTTGGAAGGTTATCCCATCTCCACTGAGGAACTCTGGAGCTCTGTCAGAGTTACCATCGAGTTCTTGTCCACCTCCCTGACCAAGGCCCTTCTCCCCTGATTGCTCAGTTTGGCTGCATGGCCAGCTCTAGGAAGAGTCTTGGTTGTTCCAAACTTCTTCCATTTAAGTGATGGAGGCCATTGTGTTCTTGGGGACCTTCAATGCGACAGAATATTTTTTACACCACTATCACATGGTGATCTTAGGCTTGTGTGCAACTGCTCGGCCATGGAAAACCATTTAATGAAACTCGTGACATTGCTTTCAATTTTACGCGCTATGCGCTCTAGCTGTACCGTTCTGTGCGCTTGTATCAATTCACGGCTGAGCCATTGTTGCTCCTAGACATTTCCACTTCACAATAAATGCACTTACAGTTGACCGGAGCATCCAGTTAACACTTGATATGATTTAATTACAATCGATTCAATCAACTATGGCAGATAAGCAAACACATATCACAGTCGTAGCAAGTGAAACCAAAAATGTGTTACCATTACCGAGTATGTTGTTGTAGGGAAAGCGTGTACTTGCAAATTGATTATGTATTTTGAAAATACAAAATTCATACAATAACTATTTGGATTAAAACAATTCTTTGCTAAAGTATTTAGTATTTTACTTTGATACATTGGTCTTTAGAGTATTTGATGATTTTAACAAGATAGTACTTTGCTCATCTCTGACTGTAAAGCCAAAGATATTTGGCATGACAATGAGAGACAAGGAGTTGGCAATTGTACGATAACACAAACAGGTTTCTTTGCAGGATGTATGCACTTGATGTAAAATGCTACCAACACTACACACGCATTTCAAACGCAGGTAAAAGAATGCAAGAAAAAGGAAACAAGAAACATGTTACAACACAAGACAGGGGTTGTCTGCTTCTCTCCACACCATCCCAACAATATCCCACCTATTTATTTATCACTGTGTTCCCGGGGGACATATTGTTTGGAAGCACTGACCTCACTGTTGATGTCGGCCCCAGTGTCCAGCAGCATCTTAACCATGGCCTCGTCTCCCCGCACACAGGCATACATGAGTGGTGTCATCCCCTAGAGGGGAGAGATGGAGAGAAAAGGGGTGACAGATTCACAGTCACTTGCAGAGGTGACTCTTACAGGACCATATGGTCCCAATTTCAGGGATTCAGTATTCCTAAAGTGTGGACACTGTACCTCTTCATCACAAGGTGAATAAGACACAAGACCTGAATAACTACTGCCATATATTAAAGCTTTTCGAATCATTGATAAACTCTTAACTTCGCTCCTTCTTAACCAGCAAATGTATCCTAAATACATTTTAACAAGGATTTTGACAAGGTCAAAGTACCATCTCAGCTGCATCCATTGACGTCAATGATATTGTATGCTCGCTAAATAAAAAGCAGCATTGTTTTGCCTTGTTTATTGACCTGTCAAAGGCACTTATTGTTATTGAACAGACTGTCTCGGTTGGACATGACAGCAAACAGAAATTACCTTATGGGCAGATGTATTGTTGCTGACTATCAATTCACAATTCCTTGAGGTCAGTAAACATGTACGTCAAGGGTCCATTTAGGGTCTACACAAATCACATTATATATCCACTTCATATTGGTTCCTCAGTAAAAAACTGTAAACTTCTGATGAAAGCACTCTATTTTATTTAACCAAGCAAGTCAGTGAAGAACAAATTCTTATTTACAATGACGGCCTACCCCAGGGCGGCAGGGTAGCCAAGTGGTTAGAGCATTCGACTAGTAACTGAAAGGTTGCAAGTTCAAATCCCGAGCTGACAAGGTACAAAATCTGTCATTCTGCCCCTGAACAGGCAGTTAACCCACTGTTCCTAGGCCGTCATTGAAAATAAGAATTTGTTCTTAACTGACTTGCCTAGTAAAATAAAGGTAAAATAAAAATAAAAATAAAAAATACCCTGGCAACGCTGGGCCAATTGTGTGCCACGCTATGGGACTCCAATCACAGGCAGATGTGATGCAGCCTGGATTTGAACCAGGTACTGCAGTGACACCTCTTGCAGAAATCCAAACATAGTAAAAAATCTAAACATAGTATCCTATAGATTTTTCAAAGCTCTTATACAAAAACTCCCGTATTACCTCATTGCTAGTAACCTATGATACTGTATACCTTACAGGCTCACAGGGATGGCTAACTCATTAACCTCTTAAAGCAATATGGCAGAATTTTCACTTTTGGATAAATAGCATGCCCAATTTCAACTTCCTGCTACTCATGCCAAGAATATAAGATATGCATATTAGTCATAGATTTGGATAGAAAACACTCTGAAGTTTGTAAAACAGTTTGAATCATGTCTGTGAGTATAACAGAACTTATGAAGCAGGCAAAACCCAGAGGACTAACTGTTCAGATTTTTTTCGCCCTCTCTGTTCACTATATTGTCTTTGCCATTGGATATTTAATAGGAACCCATTTTCAGTTCCTACAACTTCCATACGATGTCGCCAGTCTTTGGAATATGGTTGAGGTTAATTCCTTTGTTCTATGAAGAAGTAGGCCAACTCGGAACTGGGGACACTTTTGTGAGTTGCGCAAGACGTGAACAGCAGTGCTTGTTTGATTTCGTTCCTGTATTGAATACAGATTGCCCCGTCTACAATTTGATCGATTATTAACGTTTCAAAATACCTAACGTTGTATTACAAAAGTAGTTTGAACTATTTTGGCAAAGTGTATAGGCAACTTTTGAAATATTTTGTAGTGACGTTGCGTTAGCTCATTTGTTTACTGCTGGTGCAGATGGGTGCAGGCTATCAGATAATAGCTTCTTATGCTTTCGCCGAAAAGCATTTTTAAAATCTGACATGTTGGCTGGATTCACAACGAGTGTAGCTTTAATTCAGTATCTTACATGTGTGATTTAATGAAAGTTTGAATTTTATAGCATTTTATTTGAATCTCGCACTCTGCATTTCCCCTGGCAATTGGTCAGTTGAGACGCTAGCGTCTCCCCTATTTAATTAAGAGTGCTCTCCCTGTGTTTATTTCTAGACAAACAGTCCTATATCTGATTTCCCTGATTTCGTTTCGCTCCACCTTTCTGGTTTGCTTCCTGTCTTTAGGTTTGTTGTGGGTTTTGCATTTATTTGCCTCTTCTTGGGCAAACTTAGTGGGTGCTCATGGTGAATGTCTAGTTGTTGTTGCTAGAAAACTTTCAGTGGACACACATATGACTGTCTCCTAAAACCCCACCTTTTTTTGTTTTGGCTGTTGGTTAGTGAATTTGTTAGTTCTCTCTTCTGTTTGAGCGACATTCATGATGGGGAACGTAACAAAATGGGGGTTCATCCGGGATCTTGTTTCCCATGAGTATGGTAGTGGCTTTAATCGCCTACTCTGAAGCTCTGCTGTGCAGAGTGTTCAAAATAAACTTTTGCGGTAGAGTTTGTCACTGACATCCACCTTGAGGGGTTATAAGATTTGAAAGTTACAGTCTTATAAATATTAATAAAGCCATTGACTAAGTTGGAAGAATTTGTGGAAAACCCTACATGGGAAATGCTAGATAGATGTACAAAGGTCAATCTACTCGTCATTGCAAAGCATTATGAAATCAAGGTGTTATCTCGCGATCCCAAATCAGTAGTCAGAGTTGATCGGTACTGCTTTGGTGGAGGAGGAAATCCTTCCAGAGAGGGAGGATGATGAAAAATGTCCTACGGGTAATATGGTGAGACCTGTAGACACTCAACGTCTCCGGTTTACTAATCACTGGCTCTAACTACCATCATTACGCACACCTGGCAACATCTTTACATGAACCTGTGCCTCTCCTCTCCGTTTCAAGCCCTTGATAATCGTCCACTAGGATCGATCACCATACCACTCACCCTCACCATGGAGTCCATTCAGCAGGAGAACATTTCCTTCATCACTAGTGCA
The DNA here is from genome assembly GCF_002021735.2 of Oncorhynchus kisutch. Lineage (NCBI taxonomy): Eukaryota > Metazoa > Chordata > Actinopteri > Salmoniformes > Salmonidae > Oncorhynchus > Oncorhynchus kisutch. The sequence goes on along the minus strand of NC_034182.2, from coordinate 17,727,175 downwards.
CCAGCTCACAAGATCATCCTCGGCCTCCCATGGCTCCAATGTCATAACTTCACCATCTCATGGTCGAGGATGAGAATCACGGACTGGTCACCCTAATGCCGGAGGACCTCCTTTCCCGATCCCTCTCGAGTCATGTCACCTGTGGTCTGGGATGTAGATCTGGACATTTGCCAGGCTCTGAAGAGGCAACCTGCACCCACTACATGTCCTCCTGAGCGCATCTACATTCCCATGGGGATAAGGGTGCGGCTGTTGACCTGGGCACACAGCTGTCGTCGCTGGATCTCTCTCCGAAAAGTATTGGTGGCCCACCTTTGCGCAGGACGTTATTCGCTACATCAACTCCTGTTCTGTGTTTGCCCAAACTAAGTCCCCCTGGCACGGTCCAGCAGTGAAACTCCCTCCCCTTCCTGTTCCTCAGCATCCCTGGTCTCATCTAACCATTAATATTGTCACAAATCTCCCCCTCCTCTGATGGGTTTACCACCATTTTGGTGGTTATGGATAAATTCTCTAAATCCTGTCTTCTCTCTCTTTGTCTCCCCACTTCTCTCCAGGTTTCTGAGGCACTGTTGCAGCAGGTCTTCCGACTTTCGAGGGTGGCTGTTGTCTGTGTGCAGAGGGTCCCTGGTTTGAGCGCAGGTAGGGGCAAGGAGAGGGACGGAAGCAAAACTGTTACATGAGCATCATTTTAATCAGGAGAATCTCTTTTTCATTAAGTTTTCATTTTTTCTCTACTTTTTCATTATGCAGACATAAGCGCAGTTGACACCATCGTGGTGCGGATGTTTACTTTCTACACAATATGTTTTTTTCCAGTTTCGTCCGATGAACAGATTGTAGAGGTAAAATAGAGATACATTTTTTATGTAATTCTAAGCATCACTCCAGTCAAAATAAGCTCTGCGAACGTTCAATTCCATTAATTTACTATGGGCTCGTGCTAGTGTTCCCATTTATTCAGCCGTTTATTCATTCTTTGTTGAATTTTATTTGTGTTGTCCAGCTATAGAAAGCGAATAGTGTATAGAATTTACGAAAGCACCCGAATGTCCATTTTGAAAGCACAATGAGTATACCATTTAGCTAAGCTAAGAATGACCAGAATAATCAATTCAATAACTGTTGGGTAGTTAGATAGCCTATAGTTAATATACTGGCAAGTTTGATGTATAACAACTAGCGTTAGGTAGCTAGCTAACATACCAGTACATACTGCTGTAATGATATGCTATGTGGTTCGTAAGGACAGCATAGCTAACAAATTGTCAGCCAACATATTGTTTAAGGTAACTTATTTGAAAAGTCATTACTTTATTATATTGAGTTGCAAGCTACCCCTTGGTCGTTAGGGCAAATCTGATCTGTTTTTTTTTACACCTAGCTCGGTTATCAGACTATTCTTTAGTTAAGGTTGAATAGTCTATTGTTCGGCTATTAGCCCTCCTCCCCAACTTGCAACAAATTGTTGTTCCGATCTCATGATCCCTGTTCCACGCGTCATCATTCTGCCCCTGAGTCGCTCACTTGTGGACGTGCTGGCAGGATATGGCAGGATATGGCAGCATCTGCGGTTGTCCGTCAAGAATTCTGCATACAGTAGCACGTTTGTAGGAAGGTGTGGTTATATTCACAGACAAATTGCTATGGAGGTACATGTGTCTTTTTGTCGAGAGCAAAACCTTTTTATTTTCAATCAAAAATAATTGTACTTATAGCAACATTTTTCCGACACAAAGGAAGTCAAAACGGACACCTAATGACATCTCAGGGAAGCAGCACTGGGCTGTATTGACGTATCCTAAAAATAACGGCTGCTGCTTTAGATTGAACGGTCATATCTGTGTAATTGTTTACATATCTATAAAAAAAATAAGCTGTTTTCTTTACTTTCAGAGAGCGAGCTGACCGAGGGGTCGAGAATGCAGATATTGCCAGATTTTCACTGTCCTAGGAACAGGCCGTGGAAGCTTTATTGCTGGCAAAAGTGTCCATAACCAGATGTAATTACACTGTTCTGTGTTCTTTTTCTCCAGGTCTGCCTGTCTTGTTGTACATAGAACCTGTCTCACATGCATTAATTAAAAAACCCTTAAGGTGTCTGCATCACATAAAGTATATTCTATTAACATTATATTCTATTGCTTGTCCTTAACGTACTCTGTAGCCACTTAGTGTGGACACCAGATGAGACCACACACACAATAACAGTCTCTCTTCTACACTTCATCCCTCTCTCCCTTCTCCCTAAATCCTCTAGGTTATATCAGCTGTTTTGGTGAACCCCTCCTGCATCTGAACTGGCTGACACCGAGGGCACAGCATGATCATAGGTGAGATGTCACTTGGTCGAGTCAACAGGAAGTATTATTAAAGAGATGCTTTACATTGAAAGACAGACAGAGATGTAGTAGTCCCAGAGTTAATAACCCAAGGTCAGTTGGGTCAGCATTTTACCTCCTGATTTAAGATGACTGACCGTGTTAGAATAAAAAAAAACAAGGCTTAATCATGCTCTCTCTATCCATTTGTCACTCGTCTGCAGGTATGTTTTGATGTGAGAGAGGAAGATAACCTTCGGGTCAACTGGGGGGCCAAGGCTGGTTAGGAGACACCGCAATTGTGAGGAACTGAGTGAATATTGGGGTAGCACTGTAATTCTTTAATCATATGCTGTCTGCCACTGTTCTTGCCCTCTTTCCCTTTCTGTCTTCTACACCTCTCTTCCCACCTCATCTTTCTTCCTTGTTTTAAATACTTTTATGTGCATTGAAGTACAGATTGAACTTGTGTTTATAATATTACAATTATAATAATTATAATGCATGTATTATGTATTTATAACACCTGGATGATGAACTTCTTTCAATAAAGCGTTTCACATTCTCCACTGAAATACTGTTCTGTGTCCTCAGATTCATCCAGATGAAGAGAGTTAGATATGCATATTTATTGTCTGTATATATGAATTACAAATCAATCATGTTTCTAGTTTATTACATAGTTACAATGTGTAATCATTGATGTCCCAGGAGCAGAAGTGGTAAACACTGTTGAAGTGTATAATTGTAATACATACATGCAGACACGGCATCATTCAAATAATGGAGATTGATATGACTGAAAAAGAATGGCTCAGAGATTCATACCTTTTTTTCCAAGGAAGAGTACATGATCAGTGAATATATTCAATGTACAGGCTACAATGTGGGAATATCATGCATGGTAATAACTACAGTGCATGTGTATATAGGACTTGCATCCTTGGCACAAGAAAGTTATTATATTCTACTCTATTCGTAGGCTTCATTAATGCCATTCAGACTTGAAGTTGATACAATAACTATGACAGCTGAGATTCATAGATTGGTATGAATATTACATTATAACAACTTACATCTGGTTCCACCGTAATGTTTTGTCAGCCATCTTTGTTGAAGAACGCCACAAGGCAAAGGTGGCTGGAGTCAAAATTCGTCATTGGGACCACTCGATATGATTGGTCATATAAAAACCTTGGGACCCAAATGCATATTGAGTGCTCTAACTCTCCCTTGTGGTGGTCTGGAGCAATGAAGCCGTGATGCTGGGTACCTCTAAATTCCGCTGTGCAAGCTCACAACTTTTAAAGGAGGAACCACTGTAAACACTGGAACAGTGTTAGATTTTAGTGTAAAGCTTTATTCAGAGTGCCTTGACTGCTAAAGAGCAATGACTGTATATGTTAATGGTAGAAACATTGTTGTTGCATTCATCCATTTTCGATCTTATGGAGTTCACCAAGTAAGACCCTAAACGAATATGTTATAGCGCGCGCGCGCGCGTGTGTGTGTGTGTGTGTGTGTACAATTCCAGTGATAGTCATTCCAGTGAGAGTCTTTCGGTGAGTGGGCATTAACAAAGAGCTCACTAGCAAGTGTGAAAATCTAAGCAAAATATTTCAAGGGCATTTTCTCCTACTTGGGATCATTTTTAAAACTAAATTAACTTGAATCATTTAGCAGACACTTTCATAGTATACAGAGCGACTTACAGGGGCAATTAGGGTTTAGTGCCTTGCTAAAGGGCATATTGACAGATTTTTCAACTAGTCTGCTCGGGTATTCAAACCAGCAACCTTTCAGTTATTGGCCTAATGTGCTTAACCTCTAAGCTACCTTACAAGGAAGCAGCCATGCAAAACATGTCCAGTAGGCTGTTAGTTTTCCATACACCCACTTGCAGTATTCTGAAAGTGTATAAACTGTCGAAGCAGCATGACATTCCCATGATTACTCCAACTACAGTGTATAATAGACCATTTTGAATCTGAGTCGGTACTTCTATAAAAAGATTAACATTTGACTTAACTTCTTAAGGTATAGGGGGCAGCATTTTCACTTTTGGATAAATAGCGTGCCCAATTTCAACTTCCTGCTACTCACGCCGGGAATATAAGATATGCATATTATTAGTAGATTTGAATAGAAAACACTCTGAAGTTTCTAAAACGGTTTGAAGCATGTCTGTGAGTATAACAGAACTTATGTAGCAGGCAAAACCCAGAGGACTAACCGTTCACTGAGTCCTCATTGGCAGATGATATTTCTTAGGAACCTGTTTTCAGTTCCTACCGCTTCAACTGGATGTCACCAGTCTTTGGAATTTGGTCGAGGTTATTCATTTGTGCAATGAAGAAGTAGGCCATCTAGGAACTGGGTAACACTGTTGAGAGTGCGCAAGACGTGAAAAGTAGCATGATTTGTTGTCTTCCTGTATTGAACACAGATAGACCCGTCTACAATTTGATCGATTATTAACGTTTAAAAATACCTAAAGTTGTGTTACAAAAGTAGTTTTGGCAAAGTTTATAGGCAACTTTTGAAATATTTTGTAGTGACGTTGCGTTTTTTGGAGGCTGTTTTTTTCTGGATCAAATGGGTCAAATAAATGGACGTTTGGATATATATGGACGGAATTAATCAAACAAAAGGACCAATTGTAATTTTTATGGGACATATTGGAGTGCCAACAAAAGAAGCTCGTCAAAGGTAATGCAAGTTTTATATTTTATTTCTGCATTTTGTGTAGCGCCTGCAGGGTTGAAATATGCTACCCTCTTTGTTTACTATTGTGCTATAATCAGATAATAGTTTCTTATGCTTTCGCTGAAAAGCCTTTTTAAAATCTGACATGTTGCCTGGATTCACAACGAGTGTAGCTTTAATTGAGTATCTTACATGTGTGATTTAATGAAAGTTTGATTTTTATATAATTTGTTTTAATTTGCCGCGCTGCATTTTCCCTGCTTTTTGCCCAAGTGGGCAAAACGTCCCCTTTCCTAAAGAGGTTTAAAGCTCACAGAGAAATCTGGTCACGTGTGTAAAGGTTTTTACTGTATGTACTGTACTGTAAGTGCATGTCGAGCTTGTGTGTCTAATATGTGTAAGTGTGTATCTCTCGGACCTGCTCGCTCATGCTGTTGATACCATCAGGCCCCAGTAGGTTGGCCGCCTGTTTCACGAGGTCTGTCCGGCCACAGTTGAGCATGCGGAAACCCAGGTCCTGCAGAAACTTAGCCTCTGTGGACACCGCATCAAGCTTCAAGTTGGCAAAGATGCAATCGTCTGCCCTGAGGGAGGGATAAGGATGATTAATACTAATGATTCCTTCAACAAATTGACATTTTACACATCCATATAGCATGTTGAATGCTACCATAAATATCAAATTGCAAACTACGACATCATCAAAAGAGGGAATCTGCCACAAATTATGGATGGATGGATGGATGGATTTTAAAGATCTCATGTGGTGATCTGGTATATAACGCTACACTTGCTTTTTGTGCATTTCCCAAGGCAGTTTTAACACATGACAGTAATAGATATTCAATATTTTTTTGTATCCATTCAAGCTGTGTTTTAAATGGCCATGCTTTACATTAAAACAACCCAAACAATAATGATTAGTGCATATCCAGTACCAGTCAAAAGTTTGGACGCCTACTCTTTCAAGGGTTTTTCTTTATTGTTACTATTTTCAACATTGAGAATAATAGTGAAGACTTGAAACTATGAAATAACACATATGGAATCATGTAGTAACCAAGAAAGTGTTCAAATCAAAATGTCACAGTTGAAGTCGGAAGTTTACATACACCTTAGCCAAATACATTTAAACTCAGTTTTCACAATTCAAGACATTCAATCCTAGTAAAAATTCCTATCTTAGGTCAGTGAGGATCACCACTTTATTTAAGAATGTAAAATGTCAGAATAATAGAGAATATTTTTTTTCCGCTTTTATTTCTTTCAACACATACCTAGTGGATTAGAAGTTTACATATTCAATTATTATTTGTAAGCATTGCCTTTAAAATGTGTATCTTGGGTCAAATGTTTCGGGTAGCCTTCCACAACATGTTGGGTGAATTTTGGCCCATTGCTCCTGTGTAATTGAGTCAGGTTTGTTGGCCGCCTTGCTCGCACATGCTTTTTCAGTTCTGCCCACAAATGTTCTATAGGATTGAGGTCAGGACTTTGTGATGGCCACTCCAATATCTTGACTTTCTTGTCCTTAACTTCTTATGGCTAAGGGGCAGTATTTCGACATCTGGATGAGAAGCATGCCCAAAGTAAACTGCCTGTTACTCAGGCCCAGAAGCTGGGATACGCATATAAGATTTGGATAGAAAACACTCTAAAGTTTCCGAAACTGTTAAAATGATGTCTGTTAGTATAACAGAACTGACATGGCTGGCGAAAACCTGAGTAAAATCCATCCAGGAAGTGGGATTTTTTTGATGTGGGTATATTCAATTGAATTCTTATAGAGTATTGAATGGGTTAGGACCCAGATTGCATTTCCTATGGCTTCCACTAGATGTCAACAGTCTTTAGACATTGTTTCAGGCTTGTTTTCTGAATGAATGAGACCTTTTTCTCAGTGGACTGTAGAATCATGCGGTGCGCATGACCGAGTGCGCACCCTTCGTTGTTTTTCTTTTCTATTGAATACGGTATTGTCCGGTTGAAATGTTATCGATTATTTAGACAATTGACAACCTGATGATTAATTAGAAACATCATTTGACATGTTTCGACAAACTTTACTGGTGCTATTAGGATGTATTCGTCTGCATGTTTTGACCGCCTTTGAGCCAGTGGATTACTGAACAAAACGCGCCAACAAAACAGAGCTTTTGGGATATAAAAAGGGACTATCGAACAAAAGGAACATGTATTGTGTAGCTGGACTCTTGTGACTGCAACCATATGAAGATCTTCAAAGGTCAGTGATTCATTTTATCGCTATTTCTAACTTTTCTAATTCCTTTACTTGGATGTAAATGTTTGTACGCTTTTGTAAGCGAGGTGCTGTCTTCAGATAATTGCATGGACTGTTTTCACCGTAAAGCCTTTTTGAAATCTGACAAAGTGGCTGGATTAACAAGAAGTTCATCTTCAAACCGATGTATAAAAATTGTATTTTTTATGAATGTTAATTATGACTATTTCTGTATTTTGAATTTGGCGCTCTGCAATTTCACCGGAATGTTGTCGAGGTGGGTCGCTAGCAGAACGCCTGCGCCAGAAAGGTTAATTAAGACATTTTGCCACAACTTTGGAAGCATGCTTGGGGTCATTGTCCATTTTGAAGAACCATTTGCGACCAAGCTTTAACTACCTGACTGATATCCTCCAGCATCTTCACAGGGTCGTTTGCTGTTGTTCTGGGATTGATTTGCAGTTTTTGCACCAAAGTATGTTCATCTCTAGGAGACAGAATGCATCTCCTTCCTGAGTGGTATGACGGCTGCGTTGCCCAATTGTGTTTATACTTGTGAACTATTGTTTGTACAGATAAACGTGGTACCTTCAGGCATTTGGAAATTACTCCCAAGGATGAACCAAACTTGTGGAGGTCTACCATTTTTTTCTGAGGTCTTTGCAAATTTCTTGTGATTCTACCATGATGTCAAGCAAAGAGCCATTGAGTTTGAAGGTAGGCCTTGAAATACATCCACAGGTACACATGTCAATTAGCCCATCAGAAGCTTCTAAAGCCATGACATAATTTTCTGGAATTTTCCAAGGCACAGTGTTCTTAGTGTATGTAAACTTCTGACCCACTGGAATTGTGATAGTGAAATAATCTCTCTGTAAACAATTGTTGGAAAAAATGACTTGTGTCATGCACAAAGTAGATGTCCTAACTGACTTGCCAAAACTATAGTTTGTTAATAACCTCTTGTGGATTAGTGGGACGTTACCGTCCATTTTCAACAATTTCCGGTGAAATTGAAATCACAAGTGCAATACATAAAAATAAATCTGGTTCTTAATCCAGCCAAGGTGTCAGATTTCAAAAAGGCTTTACAGCAAAAGCAAACCATGCGATTATTTGAGGACAGCGCCCAGCACACAAATGCATAACAAATTATTTTCATCCAGGGAGCTGCGACACGAAAGTCAGAAATAGCGATATAAAAAATGCCTTACCTTTGAAGATCTTTCTCTGTTTGCACTCCAAAAGGTCTCAGTTACATTACAAATTGTCCTTTGGTTCGATAATGTCCTTCTTTCTATCCTTAAAAACTCAGTTTCGCTGGCGCGCTTCAGTCAATAATCGACTCGGTTTCCCTCCAAAATGCATACAAAATTAATCCCAAACATTACCAATATACTTATCCAAACAAGTCAATCAATGATTATGATCAATCCTTAGGTAACCTAATACGCATATAAATTATACAACTTTTGAAATGTTTTGTAGTGACGTTGTGTTTTGGAAAGCTGTTTTTTTCCGAATCAAACCTTCTTTATAAATGGACATTTTGGGTATACATGGACGGAATTAATTGGAAAAAAAGGACCAATTGTGATGTTTATGGGACATATTGGAGTGCCAACAAAGAAGCTCGTCAAAGGTAAAGATCCCCTAAGTTCCTTCAATTCAAATCTGGACCACATAGCCAGTTCCACTGCTTCCCGATGAACTCCATTCTTCCCCATTGCTTGCTCTTTGGGGTTTTAGTAAGGTAGGTATCTGTAAAGCACATATTCAAATCAACCTTGCTGCCCACCACCAGTAGTCAGTAACAACAGTGTGATATTCATCATTTTAGTAAAATTATGTTCTAGCCTAGTCACGGCAGTGACTGAAGCTAGGGGGCACTATTTTTATGTTTGGAAAAATAACGTTCCCAAAGTAAACAGCCTATTTCTCAGGACCAGATGCTAGAATATGAATATAATTGACAGATTAGGATAGAAAACTCTAAAGTTTCCAAAACGGTCAAAATATTGTATGTGAGTTTAACAGAACTGATATTGCAGGCGAACCCTGAGGAAAATCCAATCAGGAAGTGCCTCTTATTTTGAAACCCTTCTGTTCTTATGCATCCCTATTGCCCATTTAAAGGGATATCAACCAGATTCCTTTTTCTATGGCTTCCCTAAGGTGTCAACAGCCTTTAGACATAGTTTCAGGCTTTTATTTTGAAGAATGAGCATGAACGACCACATTGCATAAGTGGATAGGTGGGGGCTCTCAGAGTGAGTTGTGTTACTCCCGGGTTCTATTGAAAAGCCAAATGTCACAGTTGATATATTATCGAATAGATATTTGAAAAACACCCGGAGGGTTTGACATGTTTCTGTTGACATTATGGATATAATTTGGAATTTTTGTCTGCGTTGTCGTGACTGCTCTTTCCGGTGGATTCCTGGGCTAACGGAGGTATTTGGATATAAAAAATATCTTTATGGAACAAAAGGAACATTTGTTGTCTAACTGGGAGTCTCGTGAGTGAAAACATCCAAAGATCATCAAAGGTAAACAATTAATTTGATTGCTTTTCTGATTTTCGTGACCAAGTTACCTGATGCTAAGTGTACTTATTGTTTTGTCGATCCATCGATAAATGTACACAAACGCTTGTATTGCTTTCACTGTAAAGCATCATTTCAAAATCTGAGATAACAGGTGGATTAACAAAAGGCTATGCTGTGTTTTGCAATACTGCACTTGTGATTTCATGAATATGAATATTTTCTAGTAATATTATTTGACTGGGCACTATGCTATTCAGCGTTGCAGATGACAATTATATGGCATCCGGGATGGGTAGTTCAGAGAGGTTAATTAAACCTTTTAGGGATAGGGAGCAGCATTTTCACTTTGGATGAATTGCGTGCCCATAGCGAACTGCCTCCTACTCTGTACTAGATGCTAATATATGCATATTATTATTACTATTGGATAGAAAACACTCTGACGTTTCTAAAACTGTTTGAATTATGTCTGTGAGTATAACAGAACTCATAGGGCAGGCAAACTTCCAAACAGGAAGTGGAAATTCTGGGGCTGGTTGATTTTCAACTCATCGCCTATTCACATCCAAATAAGATATGGATTGGTTCACACTTCCTATGCCGTCCACTAAATGTCAACAGTCAGTAGAACGTGGAATGAAGCCTCTAGTGTGATGTGGGACTGGATGGCAGCTATTTGAGTCCTGGTTACGCGCAGGAGTCATTATATGCCTTGTGTTCCATTACTCTGTAGACAAAACGAATGCTCAGGTTGGAACGTTATTGGATATATATGATAATAACATCCTGAAGATTGTTTCTCTACTTAGTTTGACCAGTTTATTCAACCTGGAATATCATTTTTTGAAGTCTTCGTCCGAGTTCACCTGGACCAGCGGCAGCTTTTGGACATGTGAACTGAACTTGCTAGCAATAGTAGCTAATTGGGCACTAGTAATGGACATTATGGAACAAAACAACAATTTACTGCGGAAGTAGGATTCCTTGCACTGCATTCTGATGAAAGATCATTAAAGGTAAAGGAATATTTATGATGTCATTTCGTATTTCTGTTGACTCCAACATGGCGGAGAAATATATTTACTTCTGAGCGCCGTCTCAGATTATTGCATGGTATGCTTTTTTGTAACGTTTTAAAAAAATCGGACACAGCTGTTGCATTAAGAACAAGTGTATCTTTTAATTATATGTAAAACATGTATCTTTCGTCAAAGTTTATGATGAGTATTTCTGTAATCTGAAATACTCATGTAATTACTCCGGATATTATGGAGGCATTTCTGAACATGGCGTCAATGTAAACCGAGATGTGTGGATATAAATATGCATATTATCGAACAAAACATAAATGTATTGTGTAACATGATGTCATATGAGTGTCATCTAATGAAGATTATCAAAGGTTAGTGATTCATTTGATCTCTAATTCTGCTTTTGTGACTCTATCTTTGGCTGGGAAAAATGGCTGTGTGTTTTTTGGATTTGGTGGTGATCTAACATAAATATATGTTGTGTTTTCGCTGTACAACATTTTAAAATCGGACACGATGGGTAGATTAACAAGATGTTTATCTTTCATTTGCTGTATTGGACTTGTTAAAACTTCTTGACGCTACCCATCCCTGTCGCGGTTTCATTTTGTCAGCAACCGCTGAATAGCATAGCGCAACAGTCAAATAATATTATTAAATCATATTATTAAATCACAAGTGCAATATTGCAAAATTGTCATCTCAGATTTTGAAACTATGCTTTACAGCGAAAGCAATCCAAGCGTTTGTGTAAGTTTCTCGATAGCCTAGCATAGCATTATGTACACTTAGCATCAGGAAGCTTGGTCACGAAAATCAGAAAAGCAATCAAATTAACCAAATACCTTTGATGATCTTCGGATGTTTTCACTCACGAGACTCTCAGATACACAACAAATGTTCCTTTTGTTCCATAAAAATTATTTTATATCCAAAATACCGACGTTTGTTTGTCGTGTTATGTTCAGAAATCCACAGGAAAGAGTGGTCAAGACAACGCAGACGGAAATTCCAAATAGTCTTCATAATGTCCACAGAAACATGTCAAAGTTTTTTATAATCATTCCTCAGGTAGTTTTTAAAATATATATTTGATAATATATCAACCGAGTGTGCAGGTTTTTCAATAACAGCGGGAGGAACAATGGCGGCTTTACTCTGTAGGGCAAAAACTCACTCTGAGAGCCCCCACCTATCCACTTGCGCAATGTAGTCTTTCACGCTCATTTTTCAAAATAAAAGCCTGAAACTATATCTAAAGGGAAGCCAGAGAAAAAAGGAATCTGGTTGATATCCCTTTAAATGGAGGATAGGCATGCATAGGAACAGAAGGGTTTCAAAATAATAGGCACTTCCTGATTGGATTTTCCTCAGAGTTTCGCCTGCAATATCAGTTCTGTTATACTCACAGACAATATTTTGACAGTTTTGGAGACTTTAGAGTGTTTTCTATCCTAATCTGTCAAATATATGCATATTCTAGCATCTTGTCCTGAGACGTTCCCATTTATTCTGGGAACGTAATTTTTTCAAATATAAAAATAGTGCCCCCTAGCTTTCAAGAGGTTAATGTGTGAAAGTGAAAATATTTCAAAAAAATATTTTTGAATTTCCTGCGCTGCCTTTTCAGCGGAATGTTGGGGGGAGGGGTTCCGTTAGCAGAACCTGTGTCCTAGACAGGTTAAACTAAACTACAGAAGCAATTATTTGTTTTCATGTCTTTATTGCATACATCGTGTAAACATTCACAGTGCAGGGTGGAAAAAAGTATGTAAACCCTTGGTTTTAATAACTGGTTGACCCTACTTTGGCAGAAATAACCTCAACCAAACGTTTTTTTGTAGTTGTGGCTCAGTCCTGCACAACGGTCAGGAGCAATTTGGACCATTCCTCTTTACAAAACTGTTTCAGTTCAGCAATATTCTTGGGATGTTTGGTGTGAACCGCTCCCTTGAGGTCATGCCACAGCATCTCAATCGGGTTGAGGTCAGGACTCAGTGACTGGGCCACTCCAGAAGGTGTATTTTATTCTGTTGAAGACATTCTGTTGTTGATTTACCTCTGTGTTTTGGGTTGTGCTGTTACATCACCCAACTTCTGTTGAGCTTCAATTGGTGGACAGATAGCCTTACAATCTCCTGAAAAATGTCTTGATAGACATGGGAACTCATTTTTTCCATCAATGATAGCAAGCTGTCCAGGCCCTGAGGCAGGAAAGCAGCTCCAAACCATGATACTCCCTTCAACATCCTTTACAGTTGGGATGAGGTTTTGATGTTGGTGTGCTGTGCCTTATTACTCCACACATAGTGTTGTGTGTTCCTTCCAAACAACTCAACTTTAGTTTAATCTGTCCACAGAATATTTTGCCAGTAGCACTGTGGAACATCCAGATGCTCTTCTACGAACTTCAGACGTGCAGCAATGTTTTTTGGACAGCAGTGGCTTCTTCTGTGGTGTACTCCCATGAACATCATTCTTGTTTAGTGTTTTACGTATCATAGACTTGTCAACAGAGATGTTGGCATGTTCCAGGGATTTCTTTAAGTCTTTAGCTGACACTAAGATTCTTCTTAACCTCATTGAGCATTCTACACTGTGCAGTCGCAGTCATCTTTGCAGGATGGCCACTCAAAGGGAGAGTAGCAAATGTGCTTAACTTTCTCCATTTATAAAAGAAAATGTCTTACTGATGAACATCAAGTCCTTTAGACATACTTTTGTAACCCTTTCCAGCTTTATGCAAGTCAACTATTCTTAATCTTGGGTTTTCTAAGATCTCTTTTGTTCGGGGAATGGTTCACATCAGGCAATGCTTCTTGGGAATAGCAAACTCACATTTTGTGAGTGTTTTTTATAGGGCAGGGCAGCTCTAACCAACATCTCCAATCTCATCTCATTGATTGTACTCCAGGTTAGCTGACACCTGACTCCAATTAGCTTTTGGAGATGTCATTAACCTAGGGGTTCACATAGTTTTTCCAACCTACACTGAGTGTTTAAATTACGTATTCAATATAGACTAGAAAAATACAATAATTTGTGTGTTATTAGTTTAAGCAGACTGTGTTTGTCTGTTGTGACTTAGATGAAGAGCAGATCAAATTGTATGACCAATTTATACAGAAAACCAGAATTCCAAAGGGTTCACATACTTTTTCTTGCCACTGTATGTCTGAATAAATGCACAATCCTGTGTTCAGTAATTGTGTGTGGCTGTCTGAGAGAGATTTTTATGTGTGTGTGTACTTGTGTATGTTCATCCATGTCATGTCTTACTTTAGCTGCCGTGGCTCACAGTCCACCCCTGGCAGGAGCAACCTGGCAGCTTGTCTCACGTCATCGCTGTCCACAGAGAAGCTGCGCCTGTGTTCTGTGTGTGCCACCGCCACCCGAATCCACTCCATCAGCGGTGGCAGTAAAAGGAAGGGCCTGAAAGGGGGGGACACCATTAGCTCTCACTAGGTAGTCTCCCTTGGCAGACTGGTTGTCTCCCACATTAATAATGTTCCAGCATACACGTCTGCACAGATACAAACATCCGTTTGGTATAGTAGGAAACAGGTCAGAAATGGACACATAGGAAGTCCGACCAGAGCCTTATCCATTTGTGCCATGGGATAAACATCCCCACCAAACACAAAATTGGAAACTAGCCAGATGGATATTTTCAATGAGTTTCTATTTCGCAAGTGAGTAGTTTGTTTGCACCATGACAGCTAACATTCTACCACTGACTGGCTGTGGCTATAAATAGCTATTTGCGTCCGCATCTGTCGGTCCGTCTCTGTTATTTTTCAAAGAGCACAATTCCTGCCCACATTTTAAGCCTTGCCTACCCAAATTTGTAATTTGTTGGGAGAATTGTCTGTGTGAAGAGGACCCTCCCAGGAAGATTTTATTTTCCAGCTTCGAAGTTGCCAAGGAAACCCCCCATTGTTCCCCAGACTTAGTGTTGTTGCCCTATGTCTGGGATTTCCGAGACTACTCACTTGGCTGTTCATAACCACAGTGTTACTGTTCAGCATGGACAACTGAGATTTACTTTGGCTTGTGCACCGCTGTGGACCCTGCATTGGCATTGCAAAACCATGCTGACAAAAGTTACAATCTTGATTTTGAACCTGTTAAATCATGATGTATACTGTCTTGATCATAATATATGCCCAGAGTATCATTTTCATTTGATCACTCTGATCACAAATCAAATCTGTTATTTTATCAAGACCAGTTTCAAGGTTTACACAGACACCAATTATTCAAGAATTGACGGAATATGCCATTTCCGCACAGAAATGGCTCCTCTATGCTGTTAAAGGTTACTTCAATCACAATCTGCCAAGAAACCTCCCGTTTGACATGTTCAAATTTCACAATTTCTGAGCCGTATTTCTGTCAAATAGACCCATCTGTTGCTTCATCTCTCTCTCTCTCTCTCTTTCTCCTCAGTTCCAACATGTGATCCTCTATGGTCACATTTTGTGGATGCTGATGAAATCTTCCCATTCGCCATCTGAGAGGAAAAGCTCAAATTATATAATGATCGGCAGAGGGACAATCATTTTAAGTTGGGAGATAAGCTTGCTTTTCATGTCATAGGTCCTCTCATTATGTTTGCTGTTGTATGTTAAAGATAAACAACATTTATTTCTAAACTGTGGAGGGTGATGTTTATTGAAAAGGTATACGTGTTATACTACGCTGCAACTTCTCCAGTGTTGAATCAACACTAAACAGTGTTCAATTTAACACTTATCTATAGGAGTCCACACTTTTCAGTGTTAAATTAACATTTTGCTTAGTGCTGATGCTGTTAAACTTTATCAGTCTTAGGGAATGTACACTTTAAGTGTTACACCATTTACAGCCTTATTCAGCCAAAAACGGAAAAGTGATGCGTGCATATGTATTCACCCCCTTTCCTATGAAGTCACATAATTAGTTAGGTAGACTTTAAGTGTCACAGGATCTCAGTATATATACACCTATTCTGAAAGGCTCCAGAGTCTGCAACACCACTATGCAAGGGACCACCAAGCAAGCGGCAGCATGAAGTCCAAGGAGCTCTCCAAACAGGTCAGGGACAAAGTCGTGGAGATGTACAGATCAGGGTTGAGTTATAAAAAAAAATCCGAAACTTTCAACATTCCACGGAGCACCATTAAATCCATTATTAAAAAATGTTAAGAATATGACACGACAACAAACCTGCCAAGAGATGGCTGCCAACCAAAACTCACAGACCAGGCAAGGAAGGCATCAATCAGAGAGGCAACAAAGAGACTAAAGATAACCCTGAAGGAGCTGCAAAGCTCCACAGCGGAGATTGGAGTATCTGTCCATAGGACCACTAAGCCATATACTCCACAGACCTGGCCTTTACGGAAGAGTGGCCAGAAAAAAGCTATGCTTAAAGAAAAAATAAGCAAACACATTTGGTGTTCGCCAAACGGCATGTGGGAGACTCCACAGACATATGGAAGAAGGTATTCTGGTCAGATGAGACAAAAAAATGTGCTTTTTTGCGCAAACCCAACACCTCTCATCACCCCGAGAACACCATTCCCACAGTGAAGCATGGTGGTGGCAGCATCATGCTGTGAGGATGTTTTCATCAGCAGGGACTGGGAAACTAGTCAGAATTGAAGGAATGATGGATGGTGCTAAATACAGGGAAATTCTTGAGGGAAACCTGTTTCCGTCTTCCAGAGATTTGAGACTAGGACAGAGGTTCGCCTTCCAGCAGGACAATGACCCTAAGCATACGGCAAAGCAACACTCGAGTGGATAGGGAGACGCTAGCGTCTCAAGTGGCCAATAGCCTCGGGAAAAGCAGAGCGCCAAATTCAAATAAAACGCTATAAAACTCAAACTTTCATTAAATCACACATGCAGGGTACTCAATTAAAGCTACACTCTTTGTGAATCCAGCCAACATGTCAGATTTAAAAAAAATGCTTTTCGGCGAAAGCATGAGAAGCTATTATCTGATAGCATGCACCCCCCCTGAACCACCTGAACGAGTTGTAAACAAAATAATTAGCGTAGCCGGCGCTACACAAAACGCTGAAATAAAATATAAAACATGCAGTACTTTTGAAGAGCTTCTTTGTTGGCACTCCAATATGTCCCATAACCATCACAATTGGTCCTTTTTTTTATTAATTCCGTCCATTTATACCCAAAATGTTCATTTATAAAGAAGGTTTGATCTGGAAAAAAACAGCTTTCCAAAACACAACGTCATTACAAAACATTTCAAAAGTTGCCTATAAACTTTGCCAAACTATTTCAAACTACTTTGTAATACAACTTTAGGTATTTTTAAATGTTAATAATCGATCAAATTGTAGACATGGGAATCTGTATTCGATACAGCAAGTAAACAAAACATGCACCATTTCCCTCTTGCGTAACTATCAAAAGTGTAACGTTGTTCCAGGATGTGCCTCTTCTTCGTTTCACCAATGATTAACTTCAACCCAATTCCAAAGACTGGTGACATCCTGTGGAAGTCGTAGGAACTGTAAAATGGGCGCTATCTAATTTCCCTTGACAAAGACACTTGAGGGAACAGACAGAGGAAAAATAATAATAATAATAATAATAAATATGTTCTGTTATAGTCACAGACATGATTGAACCAGTTTTAGAAACTTCAGAGTGTTTTCTATCCACACCTACTAATCATATGCATATAACATATTTCTGGCATGAGTAGCAGGAAGTTGAAATTGTGCACACTATTTATCCAAAAGTGGAAATGCTGCACCCTATCCTTAAAAGGTTTTAAGGGGAAACATTTAAATGTCTTGGAATGGCCTAATCAAAGCCCAGACCTCAATCCAATTGAGAATCTGTGGTATGACTTAAAGATTGCTGGACACCACAGAACCCATCCAACTTAAAGGAGAGCTGGAGCAGTTTCACCTTGAAGAATGGACAAAAATCGCAGTGGCTCGATGTGCCAAGCTTATAGAGACATACCCCAGGAGACTTGCAGCTGTAATTGTAGCAAAAGGTGGCTTTATAAAGTATTGACTTTGGGGGTATGACTAGTTATGCACACTCAAGTTTTCAATTTGTTTGGTCTTCTTTCTCATTTGTTTAACAAACAAAAAAATATTTTGCATCTTCAAAGTGGTAGGCCTGTTGTGTAAATCAAATGATACAACCTGCCCCAAAAAATCTATTTTAATTCCAGGATGTAAGGCAAAAAAATAGGAAAAATGCCAAGTGGGTGAATACTTTTGCATATCACTGTACATAGATTTCAAAACTGGCATAACCATAGATCACTTAAATTGATATGCTTCCACTAATGGGCGGCCAAAAATAATTAACTGATAGCCACACCCCACTAAGCCACGCCTCCAATTTAATTTTCCAGTGTGCCTTGCCTTTTCGCGTGAATTGTAGTTACCACCAAAAAACAGCGTTCCAAAACACAACGTCATTCCAAAACATTTCAAAAGTTGCCTATAAACTTTGCCAAACTATTTCAAACTACTTTTGTAATACAACTTTAGGTATTTTTAAATGTTAATAATCGATCAAATTGTAGACATGGGAATCTGTATTCGATACAGCAAGTAGACAAAACATGCACCATTTCCCTCTTGCGTAACTATCAAAAGTGTAACGTTGTTCCAGGATGTGCCTCTTCTTCGTTTCACCAATGATTAACTTTAACCCAATTCCAAAGACTGGTGACATCCTGTGGAAGTCGTAGGAACTGTAAAATGGGCGCTATCTAATTTCCCTTGACAAAGACACTTGAGGGAACAGACAGAGGAAAAATAATAATAATAATAATAATAAATATGTTCTGTTATAGTCACAGACATGATTGAACCAGTTTTAGAAACTTCAGAGTGTTTTCTATCCACACCTACTAATCATATGCATATAACATATTCCTGGCATGAGTAGCAGGAAGTTGAAATTGTGCACACTATTTATCCAAAAGTGGAAATGCTGCACCCTATCCTTAAAAGGTTTTAAGGGGAAACATTTAAATGTCTTGGAATGGCCTAGTCAAAGCCCAGACCTCAATCCAATTGAGAATCTGTGGTATGACTTAAAGATTGCTGGACACCACAGAACCCATCCAACTTAAAGGAGAGCTGGAGCAGTTTCACCTTGAAGAATGGACAAAAATCGCAGTGGCTCGATGTGCCAAGCTTATAGAGACATACCCCAGGAGACTTGCAGCTGTAATTGTAGCAAAAGGTGGCTTTATAAAGTATTGACTTTGGGGGTATGACTAGTTATGCACACTCAAGTTTTCAATTTGTTTGGTCTTCTTTCTCATTTGTTTAACAAACAAAAAAATATTTTGCATCTTCAAAGTGGTAGGCCTGTTGTGTAAATCAAATGATACAACCTGCCCAAAAAAATCTATTTTAATTCCAGGATGTAAGGCAAAAAAATTGGAAAAATGCCAAGTGGGTGAATACTTTTGCATATCACTGTACATAGATTTCAAAACTGGCATAACCATAGATCACTTAAATTGATATGCTTCCACTAATGGGCGGCCAAAAATAATTAACTGATAGCCACACCCCACTAAGCCACGCCTCCAATTTAATTTTCCAGTGTGCCTTGCCTTTTCGCGTGAATTGTAGTTACCACCAATGACTGTTTGTAAGGGATAGAGAAATGGTTGTTGAATTCCTTCATTTTCAGTCCTGTGGCCTTCACCACGTGAGTTCATAGGCAAATGTTGTCATTTAAAATTATACTAGTGATGGGGAAGCAATGGTTCCTGAGGTATTTAGGTTTTCCAGGTTTTCCAATTGTGTTGAAAATAGGTTCATTGCTCATGGCTTTGCTCAACAGTGTACACTTGTGACCCCTGTTGGTCAAAATAATTTATAGCAGTCAAATTATAATAGATTATGTTCCACATTCCCACGTATTGCACAACGTTTCTGAGCTACTACAGCCTGAAACATTTACATGGGAATGTTTATAATTGATTACAACATGCAGCCTTTGAATATCAGTGCACTGTGTTTGATTGGCCTACATTTTATAGGTCACCAGAATTGACATAACCTCTCCCCAAGACGACACCTACAAGACAGTATGCTCCGGCAAAACAAACTGCAGGGATTTTTCCATTTCTCAGCAGCCAGCTGACTAATTTGACGCTCATTACCCACTCCATTTTCTCGAGGCAGTAAGCCAATGCCTTTATCACTTTATCAGAAGCAAGTGAGCAATTACATCCAAAGATTGGTTTGGTAGAAGACAAAAAGAATACAAAAAATCTACGCTACAGCAGGCTTTCCCAAAATGGCCAATGCCGTCGCCAAATAAAAACGTGATTCACATTTAAAAAATATATAAATAAAAGTAATTCTAAAAAATAAATTATTCACATTTTCAAACAGCCCATTTATATTTTCCAACTGGGCTATACTTTTGGGTAAGTTTTTTTTATTGCCTGAGTTGCCTCGTTTCACTGTCAAAAATAAAATTAAACCATCTCGTGTTCAGCAAAATAACACAATGTCAAATACAGTAAAGAACGTTGTCCGAAGAGCAAGAGCGGCCTCGGCTCCTGGGCCTAATGGAGTACCATACAAGCTCTACAAGAACGCCCCGGATGTTCTACGCTTTCTTTGAAGGCTCATGAGGATAGTGTGGCAGAAGGAAATAATACCAAAGGCATGGCGAAGGGCTGGTGGTGTGCTAATCCCGAAAGATAAGGATGCGACAGACATCAGTCAATTCTGACCAATCTCCCTTCTCAATGTCAAAGGGAAGATCTTTTTCAGTATAATAGCACAGAGGCTGTCCACTTATCTGGAAAGGAACAAGTACATTGATACATCTGTACAGAAAGCAGGCATTCCTGGTTTCTCTGATTGCCTGGAACATACTAGTATGATTTGGCACCAGATCCAAACAGCTAAGAAGGACAAGAGAGACCTCTATGTCATCTTCCTCGACCTGGCCAAAGCCTTCGGCTCAGTTTCTCATGAACTCCTCTGGGAATCCTTCAACATTTTCCACGTACCAGAACCCATCACTACACTGGTAAAGGCCTATTTCCAAGACCTGCAATTGTGTTTCACAACACCTGACTTCACAACAACATGGCAGCGCTTGGAAGTAGGCATAATGGCAGGCTGTACAATTTCTCCTCTGGCCTTCACTATGGCCATGGAAGTCATCATCAGGGCATTGAGATGGGTGGTTGGCGGTGAGAGAACTAAGGAAGGGCTCAGTCTCCCACCTATCCAAGCATACATGGATGACATGACTACACTGACCACCACTGCAGCATGCACCAGGCGGTTACTTGCAAAACTGCAGGATAACATCAAGTGGGCCCGGATGAAAATCAAGCCAAGCAAATCTCGAAGCATCTCCATAGTCAAGGGACAGCTTAAAGATGTGAGGTTCTGCATTGGAGATGACCCGATACCAACGGTGTCTAAGCAACCCATCAAGAGCCTGGGTAGATGGTACAACGAAAGCCTCCGGGATAAAGATCAAGTGCAGCAAGTAAGGCAGGACATCGCCGACGGTCTTGAGAACATCAACAAGACCCTACTGCCTGGGAGGCTCAAGCTTTGGTGCCTACAGTTTGGACTTCTCCCCCGGGTAATGTGGCCACTCACCGTCTATGAGGTCCCAATAACAACAGTGGAGAAGATGGAGCGAACCATTACCTCATACGTGAAGAAATGGCTGGGTGTCCCACGATGCCTGTGTAACATCGGCCTCTATGGCAAAGGGGTCCTTGAACTACCTCTTACAAGTCTAACGGAGGAGTACAAGTGCTCTAAAGTAAGACTTCAGATGACATTGAAGGACTCCAAAGACCAGACCATTAGCAAGGCTGCACCTCCCCTACACACTGGACAGAAATGGACATCATCCAAGGCTGTGCAGCAAGCAACATCAGCCCTGAGACACCAAGACATTGTGGGGAATATCCAGCATGGAAGAGGAGGCTTTGGCCTGGCAGCAAGCAAACCAATATTCCATAAGGCAACAACATCTGAACGCAGGAAGCTGGTGGTCGAGGAGGTGCGCAGACAGGAGGAGACTGCAAGAAGTGCAAAGGCTGTCTCTCTTGCTAAACAAGGGCAATGGACACGGTGGGAAGGCCTGGAGAGGAGAAAGATCAACTGGAGTGAGCTTTGGCAAATGGTAGCAAGCAACATCAGCTTCATCATAAGAGCTGTTTATGATGTGCTTCCATCACCAAAAAATCTACATCAATGGTATGGCGAGGACTCGACCTGCCCCCTCTGCCCAGCTCCAGCGACTCTCAGGCATATAATGACAGGTTGCAAGACCAGCCTCTCACAAGGCCGCTACACCTGGAGGCACAATCAGGTCCTCAAGAGCCTGGCTGCAGCACTTGAGACCAAGAGGAGTGCAACCAATTCATTACCTCCAAAAACAAGCAATCCCGTTAAAACAACAACATTCATCCGGGAGGGACGGAAAAGGCCCAAGTATCCTCCTACGAAGCCATAAACTGGACACCTAGCCATGGCCCGGGACTGGAAGATGCTTGTCGATATTGGCCAGCAACAACTTTTTCCACCTGAGATTGCTTCTACCAACCTTAGGCCAGACATGGTACTCTGTTCCCCTTCAAGAAAGGCTGTGTACATCATAGAGCTCACAGTCCCATGGGAAAACTCTGTTGAAGAGGCCTACAAGCGTAAGAAACTGCGTTACACAGAGTTGGCAGCAGACGCAACTCAGCGTAGCTGGAATGCAAAAGTTTGGCCAGTTGAAGTGGGATGCAGGGGATTCGTGGCTTCTTCCACCATCAGGTTGCTGAAAGAACTTGGAATCCATGGACAGGCTCTGCGGTAGACCGTCAGAGCAGTTTCTCAAGCAGCTGAAAGAGGCAGCCAGTGGATCTGGATCAAACGGAAGGACCCTTGCTGGGCTATAACTTCATGACCCCCCACCCCCACCTGAGAACCCAATTCAGATCCCTCCATAGTCCCGTGGGACATCTTAATTGGGCATGGGACACAAGCTAAGGCTTGATCACCCTTTAGCTGGCCACCTTTGATGAGGGTGTTTAGTGATTAAAGGCCGAAACACCCACTGATTCGAAGACACACTGTGTCCCAAAATTGACATCTTAACCCAGTCTAAGAAATAAACCCCCCATGCCACTCTGTCAACATCACGGCAAATCTCATGCCATGCATCTATTGGCACAATGGACAGTTTTTAACATCCTGTCCCGTGTTTTATGATTCAGGTAGCCTAGTCAAATAATTAACATCCAATCACATTAACTGTTACTCTCTCGCGGGAATTGCACTAACGGTCTGTATGTAGCTGTTAGGAAATTATGATTAAATGACTGAACAAATCATTTTAAATGGATCTGTAACTAAGTAAACTTATACTCTGTTTTATTGTATCTGATTAACAATATGAGTTCATAAGAAGGGATTGTGTGACACGGACAAGGAGTATTTAAAGTTAATGAACACCATTCCAACTAGGAAGAAAGAAATGGGTAGTGGATTAAGTAAACAGATAAGGTAGTTAACCTATGGTCGAACTGACGAAACTTACCTCTGGCATGTTTTAGATAAGACAGTGAGTGCATTCCTAGGTTTTCTGTTAATTAGAACTGTCAGCTAAGTGGTGATCGATAATGTTGAGGGGTCAAAAGTTAATTCAGTTGTGTCCTGTGTATGTGCTAGGAGGGTCAGAATGAACTCAGAATGAACCTATAAAGTTCCCTTTGACCCGGTCTGGAGGAGGAGATTCATTTTAGGAGTAATGAAATGACGTCATGTTATTGTATATAACGTGGCAGCGCGAGAATACATTCTGTTACCTATTATTGATAAGACTGGTCTCCGTCTATTTTATGCAAACAAGAAACTTACAAATTCTCATGAAATAGATTAAGGGAATTCAATTAATGAAAACACATTGGTATAATTAAATTACAGTAACAGTAGCCTAACGTAGCTGCTGCTCATTCTGTTTGCTCTAAAATGGATAAATAGTTCAAAGTAAGGCCCATGTCCATAGAGACACATACCAGCTCTATTGGTAGTACTGCTACTACCAGCAGTACTGCACCTGTCAATGACACAAGTTGTTCTGCTTCCACAAGCACATCCAATGCTAGCATCAGTAATTCTACATTCGTTTTTAGTCCAGCTACCACAGACACTGACAGTTGGGAATCTGATGCAGCCAAAGATCTCCTACCCCCTTACCTGAGAAAGCAACAAACAGACAGGGACGTTGGACCATCAAAGAGGCTCAAATATGATGAGAAGAGAACTACATTGATTTAGGGTTCACTTAAATTGGGAGTAGTGCCTTTCCTCAGCCACAGTACTTTTTGCACATATAACACACTATCTCACAACTCGATGAAACCTTCACTATTGCGCAAACATTTAGAAACAAAACATGGCATTTGAAAAATAAATCACAGGAGCTTTTTGAGAATTAAGATGAGAGAATTTTAAGAGAATTGTTGAGAATTAAGATGACTTTCGAGTAGTAAGACATGTATAAAAGCAACAGATACCGTTAATAAGAAGGGGCTAGAAGCGTCTTATATGGTGAGCTCCCGAGTGGATAGGACAGGCAAGCCCCATGCTATTGTGGAGAACTTCATTCTTCCTGCTGCCGTGGATATGGCTGAGACAATGCTGGGGTAAAAGCCCAAAAAACTCTACAGACAATGCCTTCATCAAAAAATACAGTTTCACGACGCATCAGTGACATGGCAGAAGATGTTTTGAAACAATTACTGCTTCGCATACAAGCATACAATTCTATGCTTTACAGCTAGATGGGTCAACAAATCAAATCAAATTTATTTATATAGCCCTTCGTACATCAGCTGATATCTCAAAGTGCTGTAAAGAAACCCAGCCTAAAACCCCAAACAGCAAGCAATGCAGGTGTAGAAGCACGGTGGCTAGGAAAAACTCCCTAGAAAGGCCAAAACCTAGGAAGAAACCTAGAGAGGAACCAGGCTATGTGGGGTGGCCAGTCCTCTTCTGGCTGTGCCGGGTGGAGATTATAACAGAACATGGCCACGATGTTCAAATGTTCATAAATGACGAGCATGGTCCAATAATAATAAGGCAGAACAGTTGAAACTGGAGCAGCAGCACGGCCAGGTGGACTGGGGACAGCAAGAAAATAAATCCTCTTCTGCAAACCACTGGAAAACAGGAGAGGATATTTTTAAAGTACTGGACAGCTTTGTGACATCAAATGGATGGTCAAGATGTGTACTGATGGCGCAAAAGCCATAACAGGGAGACATAGTGTAGTGGTAAGGCACGTGCAAGCAGTTGCTATCGACGCCACTTGGGTACACTGCATGCATACACCGAGAGGCTAATATTCAGTTAATAATTTTTCCCAAATACCAGAGTCTGTGAGCTCAAATAGACTTTAATACAAAATAATATAAGCCGAGCTGGTTCATGAAGCAACTGACTTTCCAGCCTTGGCAGACACTTTTTATACAGGTTTCATCCTTACGTCACACACATAATAATTATTCTTTATTTAAGCTCTTGAAACTAGGGGGCACTATTTTTATTTTTGGGGGACCAGATGCTAGAATATGCATATAATTGACAGCTTAGGATAGAAAAGTTTCCAAAACTGTCAAAATGTTGTCTGAGTATAACAGAACTGATATTGCAGGCAAAAGCCTAAGAAAAATCCAATCAGGAAGTGACTAATGTTTTGAAACCATTGTGTTCCTATGCACCCCTATTGGCCAATGAAAGGGATATCAACCAGATTCCTTTTTCTACGTATTCCCCAAGGTGTCTACAGCATTTTGACGTAGTTTCACGCCTTTATGTTGAAGAATGAGCGTAAACGACTACATTGCGTAAGTGGCCAGCTGAGGGCTCTCAGAGTGATTCTTGCGTAAAAGACAGAGGTAGTCATTTTTCCTCTCTCTCCTAATGAAAAGCCTATTGTCCTGGTTGATATATTATCGAATAGATATTTGAAAAACACCTTGAGGATGGATTATAAAAACGTTTTCCATGTTTCTGGCAATATTATGGAGCTAATTTGGAATGTTTTCACCGTTGTCGTGACCGCTATTTCCGTTGGATTTCTCAACATAACTTAACCAACAAACTGAGGTATTTTGGGTATAAAAATCATCTTTATGGAACAAAAGGAACATATGCTGTCTAACTGGGAGTCTCGTGAGTGAAAACATCCAAAGCTCATCAAAGGTAAACGGTCAATTTGATTGCTTTTCTGATTTTCGTGACCAAGCTTCCTGCCCGTAGCTGTACATAATGCTATCGATAAACGTACACAAATGCTTGTCTTGCTTTGGCTATAAAGCAACATTTCAAAATCTGAGATGACAGGGTGATTACCTCTCTTTTTTTTAATCAACTTTTTGATAAAAAGCGTGCAAAATTTCAACATCCTGCTACTCATGCCAGGAATATAGTATATGCATATGATTAGTATGTGTGGATACAAAACAATCTGAAGTTTATAAAACTAAATCATGTCTGTGACTATAACAGAACTTGTGTAGCAGGCAAAACCCCAAGGAAAATCTGTTCAGAAAAAATATAAAAAATCCCTCTGCCAGCTCCCTGTATTGTCTATGTCGCGCCCAGTTTACAGTTCCTACAACTTCCACACGATGTCACCAGTCTTGGGAATTGGGTTGAAGTTAAATCTTTGCTGAAATGAAGAATAGGCACTTCCTGTCAGAGGTTACACTGTGGATAGTTATGAAAGAGAGAAAATCGTCCATGATTTGTTGACTTGCTGCTATTGAATACAGATCGCCCCGTCATCAATTTGATCGATTATTAACGTTTACAAATACCTAAAGTTGGATTACAAAAGTAGTTTGAAGTATTTTGGCAAAGTTTATAGGCAACTTTTAAAAATTTTTGTAATGACGTTGCGTTTTGGAAAGCTGTTTTTTTCTGGATCAGACGGGCTTTATAAATGGACATTTTGGGTATACATGGATGGAATTAATCGAAAAAAATTACCAATTGTGATGTTTTTGGGACATATTGGAGTGCCAACAAAGAAGCTCGTCAAAGGTAATGCAGTGTTTTATATTTTATTTCAGCGTTTTGTGTAGCGCCGGCTACGCTAATTCTTTTGTTTACGTCTCGTTCATGTGTTTCGGGGGGTGCATGCTATCAGATAATAGCTTCTCATGCTTTCGCCGAAAAGCATTTAAAAAATCTGACATGTTGGCTGGATTCACAACGAGTGTAGCTTTAATTGAGTACCCTGCATGTGTGATTTAATGAAAGTTTGAGTTTTATCTCGTACTATTTGAATTTGGCGCTCTGCATTTCCCCATGCTATTGACCAGAAGAGACGCTAGCGTCTCTATAGCCAAAAGAGGTTAACAAAAGGCTAAGCTGTGTTTCACTATATTTCACTTGTGATTTCATGAATATGAATATTTTCTAGTAATATTTTTTGACCGTTGCGCATTATGCAAATTATGGTGGAAAATAATTAGCGTGGTTGATGACAATTCTCCCAGATCCGGAGATACTTCTGGCCCTTCTTTGGAAATCTTGCTTGTTTGTAGGTGACTAAATACTTATTTTCCACCATAATTTGCAAATAAATTCATAAAAATCCCACAATGTGATTTTCTGGATTTTTTTTCTAATTTTGTCTGTCATAGTTGAAGTGTACCTATGATAAAAATTACAGGCCTCTCTCATCTTTTTAAGTGGGAGAACTTGCACAATTGCTGGCTGACTACATACTTTTTTGCCCCACTGTAAATGATGGAACTTTATGGAACAAATTAGTCATTTTTTGTCGAACTGGGATTCCTGGGAGTGCCTTCTGATGAAGATCATCAAAGGTGAGGGAATATTTATGGTGTTGTTTCTAACTTTGTTGATTCCAAAATGGCGGCTATTCCTCTGGCTGTTTTGGGTTCTGAGCGCAGTTCTCAGATTATGCTTTTTCCGTAAAGGTTTTTTGAAATCTGACACAGTGGTTGCATTAATTTGTTGAGTGTAGGGAGCAGTATTTCGATTTTTTGGATGAAAAACGTACCCATTTGAAACTGCCTAATTCTCAGGCCCAGAAACTAGAATATGCATATAATTGTCAGATTAGGATAGAAAACTCTAAAGTTTCCAAAACTGTTAAAATATTGTCTGTAAGTATAACAGAACGGATATTGCAGGCGAAAGCTGAGGAAAATCTATTCTATTTTGAAAGCTCCATGTTCCATTGCCTGCCTTCACTCCATTTAAAGGGATATCAACCAGATTCCTTTTCCTATCACTTCCTCAAGGTGTCAACAGTCTTTAGACATAGTTTCAGGCTTTTATTTTGAATAATGAGCAAGAAGAAAACATTGTGTCAGTGGATAGCTGGGTATTCGCATGAGTTTTGCTTGCGCAACAGAGTAGGGCAGCCATTGTCTCTCCCTCTCCGATTGAAAAATAGTTTGTCCCAGTTGATATATTATCGATTATATATTTTAAAAACAACCTGAGGATTGATTATAAAAACATTTGACATGTTTCTGTGGACATTACGGATACTATTTGGAATTTTCGTCTGCAATGTCATGACGGTTCGAGCCTATGGATATCTGAACATAACGTGCCAAACAAATGGAGGTATTTTGGATATAAAAATAATATTTATGGAACAAAAGGAACATTTATTGTGTAACAGGGAGCCTCGTGAGTGAAAACATCTGAAGATCATCAAAGGTAAGCGATTCATTTTATTGCTTTTCTGATCTTCGTGACCAAGCTACTTTGATGCTAGGTGTTCATAATGTTTTGTCTAGTGATCGATAAACTCACACAAACGCTTGGATTGCTTTCGCTGTGAAGCATATTTTCAAAATCTGACACGACAGGTGGATTAACAACAAGCTAAGGTGTGTTTTGCTGTATTGCACTTGTGATTTCATGAAAATTAAATATGTTTAGTAATTTCATTTGAATATGGAGTGCTGCAATTCAGCGGGTGTTGATGAAAATGATCCCGCTAACAGGAAGTTAAGGAGAAGTCTATCTTTAATTCTGTGAATAACACTAGTATCTTTTATCAATGTTTATTATTAGTATTTCTGCAAAATTTCCGGATGTTTTGGTATCAAAACATTACTGCACGTAAGGCGCCAATGTAAACTGAGATTTTTTTATATTAATATGCACCTTATCGAACAAAACATACATGTACTGTGTAACATGATGTCCTATGAGTGTCATCTGATGAAGATCAAAGGTTAGTGATTCATTTGATCTATATTTCAGATTTTTGTGACTCCTATCTTTGGCTGGAAAAATTGCTGTTTTTTTTACTTGGCGGTGATCTAACATAATCACATGTTGTGCTTTAGTTGTAAAGCATTTTTGAAAACGGACACGAAAGATAGGAGTCACAAAAATCTGAAATATTCACAGAATTAAAGATAGACCTCTCCTTAATAACCTCTCTGGGATAGGGGGACGCAAATGTCCCACTTGGCCAATTGCCAGGGAAAATGCAAGATTCAAATAAAATACTCTAAAATTCAAACTTTCATTAAATCACACATGCAAGAAAGCAAAATAAAGCTACACTCGTTGTGAATCCAGCCAACATGTCAGATTTCAAAAAGGCTTTTCGGCGAAAGCATAGGAAGCTATTATCTGATGATAGCACAGCAGCAAACAAAGGGAGTAGCATATTTCAACCCTGCAGGCGCTACACAAAACAGAGAAATAAAATATAAAACATGCCTTACCTTTGACGAGCTTCTTTGGTTGGCATTCCAAAATGTCCCATAAACATCACAAATGGTCCTTTTATTCGATTAATTCCGTCCATATATATCCAAAATGTATTTGGCGCGTTTGATCCAGAAGAAAAACAGCTTCCAATTTGCTCAAAGTCACTATAAAATATTTCAAAAGTTGCCTATAAACTTTGCCAAAACATTTCAAAATACTTTTGTAATACAACTTTAGGTATTTTTAAACGTTAATCAATAGAGGATGAGAGGAACCTAACACGACTTTTCAAGTCTTGGCCGACTCTCAACACCGTTACCCTTTTCCAGGATGGCCGTACTTCTTCATTGCACAAAGGAATAACCTCAACCAATTTCCAAAGACTGGTGATATCCAGTGGAAGCGGTAGGAACTCCAAACAAGTGCCTAAAAATATCGTTTCCCCATGAGAACTCATTGAACAGACAGAGACCTAAAAAAAAAGAATCTGAATGGTCCTCTGGGTTTTGCCTGCTACATAACTTCTGTTATACTCACAGACATGATTCAAACAGTTTTAGAAACTTCAGAGTTTTTTCCATCCAAATCTACTAATAATATGCATATCTTATACTCTTGGCATGAGTAGCAGGAAGTTGAAATTGGGCACGCTATTAATCCAAAAGTGAAAATGCTGCCCACTATACTTTAAGAATTTAATGCAACTGCTGTCAGATTTCAAAAAAACTTTTCGGAAAAAGCATAATCTGAGAACGGCGCTCAGAGAAATATCCGCCATTTTGGAGTCAACAGAAATGAGAAATAACACTATAAATATTCACTTACCTTTAATGATCTTCATCAGAAGGCACTCCCAGGAATCACAGTTCGACAATAAATAACTGATTTGTTCTATAAAATTTCATAAAGTACATAATATATGTCCAAAGAGCCAGTTGTTGTTAACGTGTTCATCCCAGTAATCCATCTTCATGAGGCGCGAGCATTTCGTCCAGACAAAAACTCGAAAAGTTCCGTTACAGGTCGTAGAAACAAGTCAAACGATGTATGGAATCAATCTTTAGGATGTTAACATAAAACATCAATAATGTTCCAACTGAAGAATTCCTATGTCTGAAGAAAAGCACTGGAACGGGAGCTAACTCTGTCATGAGCGCGCGTCACGAGCCTGAGACACTCTGCCAGACCACTGACTCAAACAGGTCTCATGAGCCCCTCCTTTATAGCAGAAGCCTGAAACAAGTTTCTAAAGACGGTTGACATCTAGTGGAAGCCGTAGGAAGTGCAACTTGACTCCATAGACACTGTGTTTTCGGTAGGCCAAGCTTTGAAAAACGACATACCTCAGATTTCCCACCTCCTGGTTGGATTTTTCTCAGGTTTCCGCCTGCCATATGAGTTCTATTATACTCACAGACATCATTCAAAAAGTTTTATAAACGTTAGAGTGTTTTCTATCCAATACTACTAATAATATATATTAGCATCTGGGACAGAGTAGGAGGCAGTTCACTCTGGGCACACTATTCATCCAAAAGTGAAACTGCTGCCCCCTATCCCAAAAGAGTTCAACTTTGCAGATGGGGCCTCCTGAGTGGCGTAACGGTCTAAGATACTGCATCATAGTGCAAATGGCCTTGCTACAGATGCTGGTTCGATACCTGTGTCGGCTGCAACTGGGAGACCCATGAAGCAACAGCGTTTGGTTCCTCTCCCTCTAAAAACAGAAAGAAATAATTCTAAATACTAAACTGGCCTATTTACAAATTAGTAAGAA
Source organism: Oncorhynchus kisutch (assembly GCF_002021735.2). Taxonomy (NCBI): domain Eukaryota; kingdom Metazoa; phylum Chordata; class Actinopteri; order Salmoniformes; family Salmonidae; genus Oncorhynchus; species Oncorhynchus kisutch. The sequence continues at coordinate 17,695,791 of NC_034182.2, read as the reverse complement.
TGTGTCACACCATGTTCAGGAATGGCATTTTCCTCGCTCACTTTAGGTTATTTGAAAACAAATTCTCCAAATCTCATGATTTTTTAAACAAGCCATAGAAAGTTGGTTGCAATTTCAGTTTAATTCACCAGAAAAGACGGAACAAATATTGTAGTTAAACTCAAATATACTAATTGATACAAAAAAATGTATTGGCTGTACTAGATTTTCCTTTCCTCCTGTAAATCCTAATATGCTCACTTAAATGAATAGAGATCCTGGTAATGAGGCTACAGTATGTTGTTACAGCGTAATCAAAGTGAGGACAATCGGCGATCTGCTTATACTTAAGCTGAAAGTCACACTTTTCCAGTTCTCCACACCCCGCCCCAAACTTCACCCTTAACCCAGTTACCATTCAAAATGAACTGTTTATCTAAAAAAAATGACCATGTGACCAAGGAGAACAGACGAAATGGACATTGTTTTCATCAAGTAAGTTTATTTCTATGGAACTACCCGTTCCAGTGTAAAGACCGTAACCATCATAGGACCTGAAAATGAGCTGGAGCTGAGAGGATCACAAAAACTAAAAGGTATTTTTGTTTCAATGCATTTTCTTAAAAATAATTGTGTAGGTATACTGTGTAATAAAAATCGATAATTAAATAAAAGGTTAAATAAAAATAAATAATTGTGTACTAAAAATGAGAATGTGTTTTTGCAGAGCATACAACCACGCACCGAAACAAATGCATGCTTGCCAAGAAAGTGGTTCGTTTTGCTAGATTCTTAAAATGTGTATGCAGCATTTGTGTGTTGGAGTCACTTTTAATTCTTAATTGATCTACCGTTTCTATCATAGGCCACTGTAATCGATGGGGACTCAGGGCGGTATCATTCTGCTTATCTGATGAAGGTGCACATGGATCAGATTCCAACTTTGAAGACCGAGTTCGAGTCATTGAAGGCAGACCAGCAGAAAGGGCGACAGCTGATTCATTGGTCCAGAGCCAGGCGGTATTGGCAGAGTCACTCGTCATTGTCGGAGAGTCACAACGGCATTGGCGGAGTGTCAGGTAGAGAATGATGCGTTGAAGAGGGCAAGGAATGAGATGGAGTCACAACACATGCCAGGCACGCCTGTGAGCTCTGGAACTCCACCTCCGACAGGCAGAGTCAACATACCTGGCGGGTTCGTCAGGTCGTCGATTCACCCTGACATTTCCATTCCTCTTCTGATAACAGAATTTGACCAATTGCTCACCAGGCACAGTGAGGGGCGTCCAGACCATTATGCTGTTCTGCTATTCCAAGGATGTTAAACTGAAGAGAGATACCATGAGTGGACACAGAATACCAACTGGGATGGATCCTGAGACAAATGTGGCTTACCAGTGAACCTCCGGGTGTTCATCATTAATACTGTGTCTCAAAAGTTTCTGTCCATGACTGATGCAACCCAAAAAACATTAAAGACAGAGGTAATGAGTACTTGAGGTCAACGAGAAAGTCTGGACATGGCCTGCTCTCCAATTATGTAAGGAATTAGGCACTTTACCATAGTATGTACTATAGGCTATGTTTACTTGTCAGACTGCACAGTAGCCTAATAAACACATGCTATAGGTCTCCGGGCCGCAGCCGGCACAGGTATTGAACCAGCATCTGTAGCAACGTAGTTTGCACTGCGATGACTTAGACCACTGCACCACTCAGGCGCTGTACAACATGACTGGTCAGGAGTAGGCTACAGTACTACAGTAAGAGCAAAATAATCATAACATTTCCACACTCCAATTGGAGTCTAAGTTTCTCTTAGAATAAAAACATTTGTGTAACAACAGTTTTAGTAAGTAACACTGACGAGTAGTAACAAGTAAGTGTGTTTTTAGAGACACAGTAGTGCCTTGGGAACCAAAAGCATAATCGTGCTCTAACTCCCCCTTGCGCTGGTCTGGAGCAATGAAGTAGTCACGTGGGGTACCGTACTAAACCACAAATTACCTCTAAATCCCACAGCATAATCGCAAAACTTTTAGTTGAGCCACCACTATAGTTGGGTTGTTTTCTTTAAAAAGAAAATAAATAAAAAATGCATTGGTTTGGCATTGGTTTGTTATGAAAAAGAATGCATCCCGATCTGGCGTAAATTTTTCAGCACCTGCTGTGCTCCTGTGGAAGGATTATGTCCACAGTGGGCTTCACCACCTTCAGAGCATCTCTTACAATCAGTTTGATTGTGTGGGCAAGACATGGATGATGCATCCATTTTAAAATGTTCATGGCTTTGGTTATGTTAGCTGCATTGTCGCTGACACAACAGACCACTTTTCCATCTACTTGTCATTCTCTGGCCACTCTCAACACTTCCTCTGCCAAGTTCTCTGAGGTGTGTCTGTCGCTGTATCAGTCCAGAAGACAGCTAGACATTGAAAAATCTTCAATGAAGTGACTTGTAACTGACATGTAAGAAGTGGTTACCCTTGATGTCCAGCAGTCAGTGGTAAGGCAAACTGCAGTAGCTTTTTGAACTCTTTTCCACACTGAAGCCTGTGTGATCTCGTACAGTTGTGGAATATGTTATTTTGAAAGGGTTTTCCTGCTTGGAATTATGTATATTTGGATTTAGACTATTGCTATGATTTCTTAAACCTCTGGCTGGAAATCGGTTGCAATCATTTTAGCCAATACAATATCAATTTGGCCTTGTTTTGCTACAGACCTAGACTTTGGCATACACTGGTCCATAGAAGACTGTGGAGTAGGCCTACTTGACTGAGTGGATACTTCTCCACGTGTGGAGGTGCTGGCTCCACCACTATCACTAGCAGGCCTGCTAGTTTCTCGAAGCGCAGCTACAGCTAGCTTCACAGTTGGGTGCACAGTTCGCATATGCCGTTGTAGGTTGTGCATAGAACAGGCTTTATATGAGATTTTGTTTTGGCAAATTCTACACTGTGCTCTAACATTGTCTACATTAAACATGCATCCAAATGCTACTGTACTTCCGACTCATTTCACAGCTGTCCTTCCTCTCTCTCCTCGGCTGTAAAGTGTGTGACTGAGTGAGTTGGCTCGGCCTTCCCTCACTCATCTTTGTTTCATTGGTTGACACTGTGTGTCTGATTGACAGGAACAACAGGTGAGGCTGTTCGTCTGAGCAGAGATTCCGAACGAATATCTGTGGGCTTGAGCATTTAGGCCTATATATATATATTTTTTTTTTCATTATTTGAATTGGTTCATTATAATCTATATTCTTTAAATCTTTTGATTATTCATAACTTCATTTTTTAAATAATTTTATAAATAGATTCAGCTCTTCTAATATGCGAGCTGGCTCCCAACGTTCAACGAGCTGGCTCCCAAGTTCTATTCTATATGCGAACGACCCATCAATACTTTTTTGAGGGACTAGTTTTACCATGAAACTCAAGGTTTTCAAGTCTGCAAGTCCTATTATGATGGCTTGCAAAAGTGATGTGCAATTTCTATTGGAATTCGGCCAAAGTTCATATCGAACAGTTGGAATGTGTACTCACCCACACCCTGAATTGAAAATGACTGTCGAGACTCATTATAAAGGACTCTACCTAAACCATTTCAATAACGGGTGCAATAAGTCCAAGTAACAGATTGGATTAGTTAGGAAAAGTTGTGTTATTTATATTTGAGTAGCATAAGATCAATGAATCAATGAAAAACAAAAAGAAAGATCTTGAAACAATTTGAAAACAAATCAACCTACAATAGAGCATGCTGGGAAATATGATACTGATGGAGGTGGTTTTGTTTGACACTTGTTATTAACACCAATACTGGGGTTCTTTTACACTTAACACTAGAAATGTTACACTGAAAATGCAACACTAGGTAATACTGGCTAATATGCTATGTCGTCAATGGTTCATATTTCAACCTTTGGTTAGTTGACGGGTTCTTGGAGGAACCTTTAATGGTTTAATGTAGCAACGGGTTCCTGGAGTAGAGGTGAAGCTTAGTCGGGCGTGGCTTTAAGATAACTTTTGGGGGGCCACCTGTTGGCATAAATGTCATTCCTGTTCATTTGTTCTGTTGTCATCAAATCTTAAACATTGACAGCTTTGTAGACTTAATGAGGTTAACAGAGGTGTATGAGTTTCTCTAGAACCTATAGAAATATTGGAATAGTTACCCATTTGTAACTATGTAATCAATGATATTAGTATTAGAATATGCAATATGCATCAATACTCAAGGAACATTTTAATTAGCAGTGTAGAAACATACCATGATAAAAAGGAAATACATTTTTGCTGATGGGTGACCAAAAATAACAACATCTGACAGCTACAATATATTATTAGAAAGTTTAAAATTGAAACCCTCCCATCATAAAAAGGTTCAGGTTTGAACCTTTACACCAGATTTCCTCAAGGAAACTTTTTCAACTGGAAAGGTTCCGCCGGTGTAGCAACCCAAACAGTTCTTCCAGGCACCTTTACATCTAAGAGTGTATTATGGGTAGTGCCACGTTCTTACCAACTGAGCTACCAAGGAGCCAATGAGTGAGATTTACATTGTTTTCCATTGCTAGTGCTACACACTTTTGCTCCATATTTAACAAGCACGAATGTATATATGTAAGTAAATGATTAGCCACCTCAAATAAATGCCACTTCTTTGATGTTTTAGAGCAAGGTTGGACTCACCTCTCGATCTGCAGGGTGACTTTGGAGGGCTCCAAGTTGGGGTTCTCCCACTCTATCTGGGGACATTGCATGAAGTAGCAGAGAGTGTAGAGTGCCTCAGGCTCCCAGTGCACCGTGCCGCTCTTCTGGTGAACTGGCATGCCGTTGCTAGGGTTCTTAATGCGCAATGGCTGGAGATGGTGCATGGCCCGTGACACCAAATCACCTACAAGGGGAAAAAAAAGGGATTTTTGGTTTCTACAGTAGCAGTCAAAAGTTTGGATACCTACTCATTCAAGGGTTTTTCTTAATTTTCACTGTTTTCTACATTGTAGAATAATAGCGAAGACCATCAAACTATGAAATAACACATATGGATTAATGTAGTAACCAAAAAAAAGTGTTCGAAATATATTTTATATTTGAGATTCTTCAAATAGCCACCCTTTGCCTTGATGACAGCTTTTCACACTCTTGGCATTCTCTAAACCAGCTTCATGAAGTGGATGCATTTCAATTAACAGGTGTGCCTTGTCAAAATTTGTGGGATTTCATTTCTACTTAATTAATGTGTTTGAGCCAATCAGTTTTGGTTGTGACAAGGTAGGGGTGGTATACAGAAGATAGCCCAATTTGGTAAAAGACCAAGTCCATATTATGGCTAGAACAGCTCCTCCTGGAAATGACTGGACCAAAGCGCAGCGTGATGAGCGTACATTTCTCTTTATTTGAAATGAATGTCGCCAACAAAACAATGAAACGACCGTGAAGCTTAACTTGGGCAATCATGCCACTAACAAAGTCAAGTACCCACAAATACGAAAGGAAAAAAGCTGCCTAAGTATGATTTCCAATCAGAGATAACAATAGACATCTGCCTCTGATTGAGAACCACACCCGGCAAAACACAAAGAAATACAAAACATGGAAATAAAGAAACTAGAATGCCCACCCTAGTCACACGCTGGCCTAACCAAAATAGAGAATAAAAGCCTATTAATAAAATAATAAAAGCCTCTGACATGTTCAGAGGCGACTGCGTGAAATCAGGCCTTCATGGTCAAATTGCTGCAAAGAAACCACAACTAAAGGACACCAATAAGAAGAAGAGACCTGTTTGGGCCAAGAAACATGAGCAATGGACATTAGACTTGTGAAAATCTATCCTTTGGTCTGAAGAGTCCAAATATGAGGTTTTTGGTACCAACCGCCGTGTCTTTGTGAGACGCAGTGTAGGTGAACGGATGATCTCCGGATGTGTGGTTCCCATCGTAAAGCATGTGGGGGTGCTTTTCTGGTGACACTGTCTGTGATTTATTTTTAATTCAAGGCAGACTAATCTAGCATGGCTACCACATCATTCTGCAGTGATACGCCATCCCATCTGGTTCGCACTTAGTGGGACTATCATTTGTTTTTCAACAGGACAACGACCCAACACCTCCTGGCTGGAAAGGGCTATTTGACCAAGAAGAAGGGTGATGGAGTGCTGCATCAGATGACCTGGCCTGCACAATCACCAGACCTTAACCCAATTGAGATGTTCTGTGATGAGTTGGACCGCAGAATGAAGGAAAAGTAGCCAACAAGTGCTCTGCATAGTTGGGAACTCCTTCAAGACTGTTGGAAAAGCATTCCAGGTGAAGCTGGATGAGAGAATGCCAAGAGTGTGCAAAGGAGAGAATGCCAAGGCACAGGGTGGCTACTTTGAAGAATCTCAAATATAAAATTATATTTTGATTTATTTAACACCTTTTGGTTATTACATGATTCCATGTGTTATTTCATAGTTTTGATGGCTTTACTATTATTCTAGAATGTAGAAATAGTACAAATAAAGAAAAACCCCTGAATGAGTAGGTGTGGTACTGTACAATTGTTTACCTTGAGGACAAAAAAAAGTAATGTATAGTGTATTCACACCGGGTATAAACTTTAAATCCTTTGTCACAGGAAGGCCAAAAAGATAATCAAGGACAACAACCAACCGAGCCACTGCCTGTTCACCCTGCTATCATCCAGAAGGTGAGGTCAGTACAGGTGCATCAAAGCTGTGACCGAGAGACTGAAAAACAGCTTCTGTTTCAAGACCATCAGACTGTTAAATAGCCATCACTAGCACAGAGAGGCTGCTGCTTACATACAGACTTGAAATCATTAGCCACTTTAATAAATGCAACACTAGTCACTTTAATAATGTTTACATATCTTGCATCTCATATGTATATACTGTAGTCTATACTATCTGTTGCATCTTAGCCTTTGCCACTCTAAATTGCTCATCCATATATTTATATATTCTTATTAAATTCCTTTACTTAGATTGTGTGTATTAGGTACTTGTTGTGAAATTGTTAGATATTGCTGCACTGTCGGAACTAGAAGCACAATTATTTCGCTACACTCGCAACAACATCTGCTAAACACGTATGTGACCAATAAAATTTGATTTGAATAGCTTTATAATACCTGTTTAACTTCTTAAGATATAGGGGGCAGCATTTTCACTTTTGGATAAATAGCGTGCCCAATTTCAACTTCCTGCTACTCATGCCAAGAATATAAGATATGCATATTATTAGTAGGTTTGGATAGCAAACACTCTGACGTTTCTAAAACTGATTGAATCATGTCTGTGAGTATAACAGAACTTATGTAGCAGGCAAAACCCCGAGGACTAACCGTTCAGATTGTTTGTTTTTTAGGTCTCTGTCTGTTCACTGACTTCTCATTGGCAAACAATATTTCTTAGGAACTTGTTTGCAGTTCTTACCGCTTCCACTGGATGTCACCAGTCTTTGGAATTTGGTTGAGGTTATTCATTTGTGCAATGAAGAAGTAGGGCCAACTAGGAACTGGGTAACACTGTTAAGAGTTGGCCAAGACTTGAAAAGTAGTGTTAGTTTCCCCTCGTCCTCTATTGAAAACAGATAGACCCGTCTTCAATTTGATCGATTATTAACGTTTAAAAATAACTAAAGTGGTATTACAAAAGTAGTTTGAAATATTTTGGCAAAGTTTATAGGCGACATTTGAAATATTTTGTAGTGACGTTGCGCATTTTGGAAGCTGTTTTTTTCTGGATCAAACGGGCGAAATAAATTGACATTTTGGATATATATGGATGGAATTAATCGAACAAAAGGACCAATTGTGATGTTTATGGGACATATTGGAGTGCCAACAAAAGAAGCTCGTCAAAGGTAAGGCATGTTTTATATTTTATTTCTGCGTTTTGTGTAGCGCCTGGGGGGTTGAAATATCCTACCCTCTTTGTTTACTGTTGTGCTATCATCAGATAATAGCTTCTTGTGCTTTCACCGAAAAGCTTTTTTAAAATCTGACATGTTGGCTGTATTCACAACGAGTGTAGCTTTAATTGAGTATCTTACATGTGTGATTTAATGAAAATGTGATTTTTATATAAATTTATTTGAATTTGCCACGCTGCATTTTCCCTGGTTAATCTCAGAATCAAATCAAATCTTGTGTGCTCTGGCCAGCTACTCAATTCGCTTTCTGGGGGTCGAGGTGTAATATGTACTGAACAAAATCAGCAGACAACTACCACCCCTCTCAAAGTCTCTGCCAAAGCCAAAATGAATGCAATACACTGAATGAAAATATGGAGTTTTCTGACAATGTTTTCAATGCAACTATTTTGCAAGTTGGCAACATTTAATATGCACCACTAGAGAACTTTCCCTGACCCACTTCAATTATCCCTTCCACGAAATCATGATATATCAAAATAATAATTTACATTCATCCACTCAGATTCAGCAGCAGGGCTGACATACGTTAATCTGTCAAGAGTTACTACTGTATATATAAAATATTGTCTGGTCCACCTTTTGCTTGACTCCTAACATCACATTCACTCTACAACACAATAAGATACTATCATTTTCTATGGCACGTGATTCCCTTATAATACAAAAATGCTCACACACTCCCTTGCTAAAGCCTTCACATACTCCCTCATTCAAGTGCTTTCTCAGTCACACACCTACTCACAATAACATTGCTAATTCACACACCCACACAACTCCTGACATCTGGTGAAATGCTGGCTCAAAACAACGCTAGTCATTTTAATTGCTTATACTCCAATACTGCAGTGAACTTGGACTGTAATCCTCCAGGAATAGGATAAAGAAATATGAGTTTTGTACTTCTAATCATGCTAACACATACAGAAACTGTGAAATTCAAACCATCAAATACATTTCATGAATGTACAGTACCTAATGGAAATATACTTCCAGACATCCAAAAAATGTAGAGCAGTAAGTATTTCTCCCAACATATCGAAACTTCACAAAGGTGTAAAGCATATTGAGGAGGTCATTGGTGATGCATTTTAGAATAATGGGTCTGTATACTTCAGTACAAAAGAGTTGCTAATCATTCCCTCTAACATTTTCAGTGCCCTTAGTGGAGTTTGTTTTCACTTTCTGTTTCTGTTATCTTTTAGGAGTGCAGAAGATGTATGTATCAGCCACTGTTTTACCTCTATTTAACTAGGCAAGCCAGTTAAGAACAAATTCTTATTTACAATAACGGCCTAGGAACAGTAGGTTAACTGCCTTGTTCAGGGACAGAACAACAGATTTCTACCTTGTCAGCTCTGGGATTTGATCTAGCAATGTACTGTAAGACTCAACATGTTAATTAGGATTGGCCACTCAGAATGGTAATAAGCCACATTATTTAAATGCATTTAAACCATTTAAATAGTAACTGTGACAAATTCAGACATAATTTAGTGTAAAAATTCTCCTTCCTTCCTGTTCATTCGTTATGGGTCTTACATGTTGGGCTTGTTTAATTATAGAACCCATGACTTTCAATAAGACAATGTCGACATTATTAACTACAGATCATTTTAGGCACTCTGCTTTTATTGGATAATATTTGACCCCCAACACACACAGATCTGATGTGAGAAATCTGATTAGTTTCTGGCATCAGTATCCAAAATTGCTTTGAGCAAGGCACTTAACTGCTCCGGGGGTGCTGCACTGCTGCTGACCCTACGGCTGACCCTGTATGTGTATAGCCTTGGAGAGTTGGGTTGAAAAGCAAAATTATATTTTTTCGTTCTCATCAATGAACATAGTATTCTTCTATACACTATAAATATGCCCAAAACATGTTCCTATACACATAAACATGTCCAAAACATACCCCAATTGTCAATAGTTATCTATACTGAACAAAAATATAAATGCAACATGCAACAATTTCCACAAATGTATTGAGTTAGTTCATATAAGGAAAAAAGTCAATTGAAATAAATGAAATAGGCCCGAATCTATCAATTTCACATGACTGGGCAGGGGCGCAGCCATGGATGGACCTAGGAGGGCATAGGCTCAACCACTGGCGAGCCAGGCCAACCCACTGGGGAGCCGTGACCTGCAAGTCAGAATTAGTTTTTCCCCATAAAAGGGCATTGTTACAGACATAAATACTCCTCAGTTTCATCAGCTGTCTGGGTGACTGGTCTGAGACGATGGCGCAGGTTAAGATGCCGGATGTGGAGGTCCTGGGCTGGCGTGGTTACACGTGGTCTGCAGTTGTGATGGATGTACTACCAACTTTTCTAAAATGACGTTGGAGGCGGCTTATGGTAGAGAAATTAACTTTAAATTCTCTGGCAACAGCTCTGGTGGACATTCCTGCAGTCACCATGCCAATTGCACGCTCCCTCAACTTGAGATATGTGGCAGAATTTTGTGTAGTGGCTTTTTATTGTCCCCTGCACTAGGTGCACCTGTGTAATGAGCATGCTGTTCAATCAGCTTCTTAGTATGCCACAACTGTCAGGTGGATGAATTGTGTTGACAAAGGAGAAATGCTAACTAACAGTTATGTAAACACATTTCGGCACAACATTTGAGAGAAATAAGCTTTTGTGTGTATGGAAAATTTCTGCATCTTTTATTTCAGCCTATGAAACATTGGACCAACACTTTACAAGTTGCATTTATATTTTTGTTCAGAATATATCTATTTGAAATACGACAGAGAGAAGACAAAGGGTCAGAGGTTAGAGGTGGGGTTCAGCCTTTCAAGTCAACGGTAAACACCGTCAAGCCTGTGACCCTTGCATTAAACGCCCACCACACGACTCATAACCAGGTGTTGGAACAGCTGTAATAAATTAGTTCCCGGAAAGGGTATGTCGTGGAGTTATGGATCCCTCCCATTAGAGAGAGGGAGAGGAACGACAAAGGTCTTGATTAATGGTAGTCTACTGCAATGGTAGTAAAATCACACTTACTGAGCTCTGTGATGCTTCCCACACGAGTAGCTAGTAGGGACTGTTCCAGGTTGCGGAGTTCGGCCTGATTGTTGGCATTGCCCTTGCCACCCTTCCCAGAGCCCTGCTGGTTCCGGTGCAGGGTCAGATTGTCCGGCAAGCTCAGCACACCTGGTGAGGGCACATATGACAGAGGTTAGAGGTCAGGGGTGAGTACACAAAAAAAGGTATTGAATTGTTCTTTGTCAGGGGTGACAGTTCTTTACTGCTGTGATGGTTGTGCAGAAATATACTGTTCTTTCCCTCTCCACCATGACATGAAATGCTACACTGTTAAAAAGTTCCTGTAATTTTACAGTACACTACAGACTACTGGTTGCAGTGAAAGTATGGTAAACAACAAGTTCCAGAATTTTGAGTATTTGTGCCAACCATCAGTCGAAATATTGTACCAGTTTAAGTGGTAGATGGTTATGTTGTCAAAGGTTCAGCAGCTCTTTGAACACGGAGTTCTACAATCTTTGTAAGAGCATGTGCATTTGTAGAGAGCTGCACTGGAAGAGCTGCACTGGGCGAGAAGACCAATTGCTATGCCTTGTAGCTACAGGAGAAGAAAGAGTGACAGGAAAGATTGGATCACATGATGGGAGGGAGAAAGATCAAACCAGACTGTGTGATTAACTATAAATCACAATATGGTGGCAGTGGATAAGGCAGCCTTGCACTCGGAAAACCACCCAAGTCGTATAAGAAGATATTTTTCCATCTGATGGACACTGCTGTCCTCAATGGCCACATAGTTCCCTGCCAGCTAAAAAGTGAGATGATTACTGAACACAGGTTTATGTTATTGGACATAAAGTTCACATACAAATCAAATATAGTTCCAGTATGCAATTATACTGACAATTCTAGCCATGACCAGGGCAGCTTCAAAGTATACAACACAAGACAATACTTTTTTGATGCCATTAGCATTGTTTTACAGGACTCATGAAAATATGTAGCTACATAAGCACAATTGAGTATAACGCCATAAAGGGTATGAAATCATTGCATCACGTGTCTGCGGTCATGAAGGGATATACACAGAATACATTATGCTCCACACGTAAATATGGTGTTACAGTAGAAATTACACATCATGATACAGGCACTTGCTTGATAGGAACTTTCAGAGCTATTAGTAAGCTATTAGCTGCTCCCAATGCAGCAGCTACTCTTCCTTGGTTCCAAACACATTATGGCACTACATTACGTCTGTCGTCTGAGATTCCCAAAGATTGGAAAGCAGCTGCGGTCATCCCCCTCTTCAAAGGGGGACACACTCTTGACCCAAACTGCTACAGACCTATATCTATCCTACCATGCCTTTCTAAGGTCTTCGAAAGCCAAGTCAACAAACAAATTACCGACCATTTCGAATCTCACCATACCTTCTCTGCTATGCAATCTGGTTTCAGAGCTGGTCATGGGTGCACCTCAGCCACGCTCAAGGTCCTAAACGATATCTTAACCGCCATCGATAGGAAACATTACTGTGCAGCTGTATTCATTGATCTGGCCAAGGCTTTCGACTCTGTCAATCACCACATCCTCATCGGCAGACTCGACAGCCTTGGTTTCTCAAATGATTGTCTCGCCTGGTTCACCAACTACTTCTCTGATAGTGTTCAGTGTGTCAAATCGGAGGGTCTGCTGTCCGGACCTCTGGCAATCTCTATGGGGGTGCCACAGGGTTCAATATATGGACCGACTCTCTTCTCTGTATACATCAATGAGGTCGCTCTTGCTGCTGGTGAGTCTCTGATCCACCTCTACGCAGACGACACCATTCTGTATACTTCTGGCCCTTCTTTGGACACTGTGTTAACAACCCTCCAGGCAAGCTTCAATGCCATACAACTCTCCTTCCGTGGCCTCCAATTGCTCTTAAATACAAGAAGAACTAAAGGCATGCTCTTCAACAATCGCTACTTGCACCTGCCCGCCTGTCCAACATCACTACTCTGGACGGCTCTGACTTACGTGGACAACTACAAATACTTAGGTGTCTGGTTAGACTGTAAACTCTCCTTCCAGACCCATATCAAACATCTCCAATCCAAAGTTAAATCTAGAATTGGCTTCCTATTTCGCAACAAAGCATCCTTCACTCATGCTGCCAAACATACCCTTGTAAAACTGACCATCCTACCAATCCTCGACTTTGGCGATGTCATTTACAAAATAGCCTCCAACAACCTACTCAACAAATTGGATGCAGTCTATCACAGTGCAATCTGTTTTGTCACCAAAGCCCCATATACTACCCACCATTGCGACCTGTACGCTCTCGTTGGCTGGCCCTCGCTTTATACTCGTCGCCAAACCCACTGGCTCCATGTCATCTACAAGACCCTGCTAGGTAAAGTCCCCCCTTATCTCAGCTCGCTGGTCACCATAGCATCTCCCACCTGTAGCACACGCTCCAGCAGGTTTATCTCTCTAGTCACCCCCAAAACCAATTATTTCTTTGGCCGCCTCTCCTTCCAGTTCTCTGCTGCCTATGACTGGAACAAACTACAAAAATCTCTGAAACTGGAAACACTTATCTCCCTCACTAGCTTTAAGCACCAACTGTCAGAGCAGCTCACAGATTACTGCACCTGTACATAGCTGATAGAGGAATTCTAAATTCCTATGTATTTTGTAGCCAAAATCAAATTCGCACTCTCTCTATTCATTAATGAGTTGTAAATTCATTAATTATGCATGAAGTAGATTGAGACCAGTCTTAAAAGCCAGGTAAACAGCGTTTAATTCAAGAGAGTACTCTCCACATACACATTTCCACAGGTTATAAACTGAAAATGACGTCAGCGTTTTCTAAAAGTTCTATCTATTTCACAAGTAGAGGGGCCCTCTAGCTCTCAAGCCTTCGCGTTATCAGCACGAAGTCAAGGTCAGTCAGCATAAATCAGCGTTCTTAGACAGTCTGGAGATCGGCTGTTCCTGACACCTGGAGATTGTACAATGAATGAACTAAGGAACAGACCTCCATTGTTACTAAACTCCTGACTACATTATATACGAATTGGGAAAGGGAGCAAGAGAGAAACTTCACATGTACAGTACATTATAGCATTTGGACTAGTCAGTTCTGATTGGAATGTATACATAATTAGTAATTTCAACCATAATTTCCTCTATCAATCCTCCCTTTGATCAAATATTATACATTCAAATCTACATCTAGTTTACATTGTCATAAAAAATTCAAATATTAACCTACTCATACTAACCTTATTATAAAGGTATATCAGATTATCATATGAATAGACACATAACCAACATTATTATAAATGTTTATCCGACTCTTCACCCACCATTGATCAAATCTAACATTAACTCCAACTGTTTTTAAACCTACATCAGAATCATAACTCTTCTTTCAGGATTTTCGTTACTATCTTTATTAAAAAAACAGTTTAATCATTGAAACAAATTACAATCTAATTCCCCTTCATCTCAACACTATTCTCATCAAACATAAATTCCCCACAAATGACAGATCCAGATTTGTCCACTTGTCCTGTAGTCAGGCATTCAGTCCTCCACGGGTCAGAACCTGGAATAGTTCCACACCGCACCATCTATTGTCATAGATTACTCCAGAGTCCTGGAAATAAGGCCTCATACACAGGGGATTAGACAACCGCTCCCCTAAAACTAAAACAGTCACACAGGTGAATGTAGCCCACAGTGATCATAACATTTTTCCATTTTCCAAACGTATTATCAAAACCCAATCAGTCAGAGAAGTATCCACCCCAGAGTTTCTGCCAACCCGTGAACTAGGATGTGTAAACCAGACAAGGCCTTGGTCACTGATCCATTCTAACTGTATATCCCAGGGTCAAATTACCTATACTCCCCCACCCTCTTCAGCCAGAAAACATCCAAGACTATTCTATTCTGTCAAGTCATTCATTTCATCTCTAAAATAATTGGTGAAGCGCTGTGGATTTTTAATAGATATAATCGATCCAATCCACATTCTCATTGAGAGAGGACCACCAAAAAATACTTGTCTCTAATCCTGCCAGGATCTAATTTGTAGCTTTGATCTCATCTGCCACCCTTGGATCCACAATGTTATTAATACAAACCCTATCATCAAAAGACCCAGTCGGAGTACTTATCTTCTCCCGTTTAGTCAACACAATGAGTGTAAAAGGCATTCTCAAAATGTACCAGTACACATACCTCTGTTCAATTAGCCAGTAATACTCGGCCATCATGTCATTCTCCCACACATTCAACAGATGTGAGCCCTGAGCCTCCTTATCTTACTGAAATCCCCAGATCTCAACCAGTCAGCCAAATCACTCATCACCCCATCAGGGCCAGACAGTATCAATCTCCTCTTGTCACTGTGAAGGGTGGAAGCCTAGATTTCAGAGGAACATGTGGATATAAATAGTGCAAATCCACACAACTGTTGTTATCTGGCTTTCCTGCTTTCATGAATAGCTTTACTATACAGGCTGTTCCCTTAGGTGAATAATTCCATTTCTGAACTATCCACACCAGCTCTTGGCTCTGGACAACTCCACCGTCAGTATCTGCTTTGTCAGGGACAATGCTTGTATTCAGCTGTCTATAGAGCAACCAGCTGCTCTAACTTATCCTACCTGGAATGCACTAGGTTATCAACTGAAACCCTTACTTTCTCCTTCCATGCTGGGTATGTAGATGTATGTAGCCTTCTCACATGCTGTGAGCTATAACTTGTTTCCATGAACTACAGAGACGTGCATATATGTCTTCCATCATAGCTACTCTTAGTCCTGAACTGCCAAGGAGTCAGACACCACTTGGTTTACATAGAACTCCACTGAGACATCCCTCCCTATCCTACTCTCACTTCCTGTTTATCCAGATCAAGTGATCTCTTATGCTTGGTTAATACTAATTTCTCGTTTAATTATGTCAATATTACCCTCTAGCCTTCTCGGGTTCATGTTGTAGGAATAAGATCTCCAACCATACAGTTTAGGATGGACAGCTCACCTATAAAGCCCCACCCTCTTCCAGAAAACACATCATTAGCAAGAGTCAGACACATTTTCACTTCTATGAACAAGAACAGTGAGGAAAGGACAGGTAAGGTATTCTTCATTCGAGAGATGGCCCCCAGAATTCTGTTAATTCCAGTTCTCCTCTCGAACTCTGTTATTGTTCGACAGTGTTAATGTGCCTTACCCTCCCGCAGTGCGATATGAATCCGGGTAGCTCTTTCAGCTAGCTGTCACCTTGGTATGGTCCCCCCAACAAGCCTATGGGACTGGATTGAGTGACTTCACCTGTAGTTCACCTGTAGTGCATAAAATCTTGGACATACAGGTTTGGTTAACAAACAGTTTCTCATTTATTCTGTTTATTAGCTAAAAAAAATGTTTTTATTAGTTAATTATCCCGTAGGTCAGCTCCTATTCTAGAACACTATTTACCCATCCCCCCTTTGTTACCTGGCTCTGCCCAGGTAACAACCTTGCCTTATTCTTAAATAATGACTTAGGTAAGATTTAGTATATTATCCTTCTGTTCTGACATTATCATTTAGGAGCGCCCCTTTCATTTTCCACATGTCCAATTCTCGCTTTTGTCTCCACTCAGTAACTGTTATCTACACATTATGTTATCTTTGCTCGTCCTGGCTCCCCTTCTAAAACTTCTCTCTGCTCTCCAACCTTCAAGGTCTCTGCAGTGCGGGGGAGGGCTCTTCTGTCTGCCTTTTCCCCTATCTGTCTGTAGCTCTGTTTCTCATGTTTCCAAATTTGAACTACATGTCTCACTGTTTGGCTTTATCTAAACTCATGGATTTTCTTTTAGAAAAACATGTCTATGGTGGCAATTTCTAAAGACCTTATATAGGTTAATTAAACTTAATCTTAATCTTAATCTTAATCCTAACAATAATCTTAAATCATCACAGATGTCCTATATTCCTGTTAAATGTAATACTATTTAAAAACGTATAATAATCAAACAAAATCTAATAAATGCTAACCATATTAAAAATCCTTCCTACACTAACAAGCCCTCTCCTTCGGGGACCCTCAGTATTCTATCTGACAATAACATGAATTTAATATGTGTTGCAAAGTGTGGAATAAACTTTGGTCATGGAAAACAGAGTAAAGCAGAGCAAAGCATTGTTATAAACCATCTGGTCCTCTCAGCTACTCCTATCCTGCACCAGGTGGGCACCATGCCACCCTTCACAACGGGGAGAACAAACATACATGGGTCATCCTCAGTCAGTCTCATCCTCCCCTGAAAGCATGCTTCAGTATCAGCATCTCCAACTGGAGCATCAAGCAAAGGCATCATGCCTGAAGCCTTCACCACATCTGTAACAGACTTCTTAAAACCCTGTATGATGCAAGCAGCACAACACATCAATAACAAAAATACAAGAATTAGGGTCAGAAATCCAGTAAACACCATACCAGTGTACTTACCAAACCTGGCTCCCAACCAAGAGAACAGTCCAGACTCCTCCACCCCCGCCATGGTCCTCATCTCAGCAGATAGTGCATCAAGCCCATTAAGGGCCTTAGATATACTACCATCTGGACTGGTGTTATTAGGAATATACGTGCAACATTGTTCACCGAACATCTTGCAGACACCCCTGGCATAATTAGTCATTTCAACCATAATTTCCTCTATCAATAGCCCACCTATAATTTAGCCCAAACAACTACCTCTTTCCCTACTGTATTTTATTTATTTATTTATTTTGCTCCTTTGCACCCCATTATTTTTATTTCTACTTTGCACATTCTTCCATTGCAAATCTACCATTCCAGTGTTTTACTTGCTATATTGTATTTACTTTGCCACCACCATGACCTTTTTTTGCCTTTGCCTCCCTTATCTCACCTCATTTGCTCACATCGTATATAGACTTGTTTATACTGTATTATTGACTGTATGTTTGTTTTACTCCATGTGTAACTCTGTGTCGTTGTATGTGTCGAACTGCTTTGCCTTATCTTGGCCAGGTCGCAATTGTAAATGAGAACTTGTTCTCAACTTGCCTACCTGGTTAAATAAAGGTGAAATAAATAAAATAAATAAATAAATTACACAAAACAAAATGTATGATACCACTACACAACAATATTACAATGTACGTGTGTGTAGAGTGCGTGTGCATATGTGTGTGTCTGCACCTTTGTGTATGTCTCTTCACAGTCCCATTTGCTCCATATGGTGTATTTTTGCCAGTATATATATTTTTTATGTATTTCTTGCACTTGCATCAGTTAGCTGATGTGGAATATAGTTCCATGTAGTCATGTTACTATGTAGTGCCGTGCGCCTCCCATAGTCTGTTCTGGACTTGGGGGATTGTGAAGAGACCTCTGGTGTCATGTCTTGTTGGGTATGCATGGGTGTCCGAGCTGTGTGCTCGCAGTTTATTCCTTGTGTAATTTCCGGGTCTGTGGGACCCATTTTCAATGTTTTCAATGTTTTAAAATGATACAATGAATACTTTTTTCAACGTGAGACTCATTGGCCGAGGCTAATTTTCTGTGAAGAACATGTAAAATAACACATTTGCATTGAGTTCACACTTTGCACCACCCTAAACATATATATTACGTATGTGGTCTTCAGGTCCACTGGACCCAAGGGTAACAAAAGTGTGTGTGAAAACAAGTAAAAATGAAACAAAAAGGTTTACTGTGTCTTCACTCTGTTTTCCTCCCCCCTGGGAATGCTGATTCAACATAGCACCAAGAACCTGTCTGTGTCCCGCATCCTTTGTAGTGTTTGAAACTACACAATGTCTTGCGGGAACCTGCACAATGTTATTACAATATATTATTTCCATACATTGTAAAAAGTTCTATTTTCCCACACTCTACCCCAGCCAGGTGCAAATTGGGGGAGGGACACAACACATACAGTTGAAGTCAGAAGTTTGTATTGTTAACAAATGTATTGTTAACAAACTATAGTTCTGGCAAGTCAGTTAGGACATCTACTTTACACAAGACATTTTTCCAACAATTGTTGTACAGACAGATTATTTAACTTATAATGAATTCACTGTATCAAAATTCCAGTGTGTCAGAAGTTCACACACACTAAATTGACCGTGCCTTTAAACAGTTTTGAAAATTCCAGAAAATTATGTCATGGCTTTAGAAGCTTCCGATAGACAAATTTGCATAATTTGAGTCATTTGGAAGTGTGCCTACCTTCAAACTCAGTGCCTCTTTGCTTGACATCATGGGAAAATCAAAAGAAATCATCCAAGACCTCATAGAAAAATTGTAGACCTCCACAAGTCTGGTTCATCATTGGGAGCAATTTCCAAACGCCTGAAGGTACCACGTTCATCTGTACAAACAATAGTACGCAAGTATAAACACCATGGGACCACACAGCCGTCATACCACTCAGGAAGGAGTTGTGTTCTGTCTCCTAGAGATGAACATACTTTGGTGCAAAAAGTGCAAATCAATCCCAGAACAACAGCAAAGGTCCTTGTGAAGATGCTGGAGGAAACAGGTACAAAAGTATCTATTTCCACAGTAAAACGAGTCCTATATCGCCATAACTTAAAAAGCCGCTCAGCAAGGAAGATGCCACTGCTCCAAAACCGCCATAAAAAAGCCAGACTATGGTTTGCAACTTGGACAAAGATCGTACTTTTTGGAGAAGTGTCCTCTGGTCTGATGAAACAAAAATAGAACCGTTCGGCCATAATGACCATCGTTATGTTTGGAGTAAAAAGGGGGACGCTTGCAAGCTGAAGAACACCATCCCAACTGTGAAGCACGGAGGTGGCAGCATCACGTTGTGGGGGTGCTTTGTTGCAGGTTGGGATTGGTGCACTTCACAAAATATATGGCATCATGAGGTAGAAAAAACGTGGATATTTTGTAGCAAAATCTCAAGACATCAGTCAGGAAGTTAAAGCTTGGTCGCAGATGGGTCTTCCAAATGGACAATGACACAAGTATACTTCCAAACTTGTGGCAAAATGGCTTAAGGCCAAAAAAGTCAAGGTATTGGAGTGACCATCACAAAGCCCCGACCTCAATCCCATAGAAAATGTGTGAGCAGAACTGAAAAAAAAATGTGTGCGAGCAAAGAGGCCAACAAACCTGACTCAGTTACAGCTGTTCTGTCAGGAGGAATGGGCCAAAATGGGAAGCTTGTAAGAAGGCTACCCAAAAAGTTTAAACACAACTTAAACAATTTAAAGGCAATGCTACCAAAGACTAATTTAGTGTATGTAAACTTCTGACCCACTGGGAATGTGATGAATGAAATAAATCGTCCTCTCTACTATTATTCTGACATTTCACGTTCTTAAAAAAAGTGGTGATCCTAACTGACCTAAAACAGGGAATATTTATTAGGATTTAAATGTCAGGAATGGTGAAAAACAGAGTTTAAATGTATTTGGCTAAGGTGTATGTAAACTTCAGACAATGTAGGACAAGTGGGTGGACCGCCTTCCCCTAAATATCTTTGCATGTGTGACTCCTTACCACAATCAATGAGTATGGTAAAAAATTATCTCTGCTCAGAGAGCCTTAGAAATGTTTTTGCAGAGCGAGGAGGAGCATCTTCCACTTTGGAAGATGAAGAATTTTCAGAATATGAGGATCATGTCTCTGTCAATTTAGAGTTGGACAGTGAGTTGGAAGAAGAGGATGAGATTGACCCTCAGCCAAAACCAGGACCAGCCAGTCAGCTACCAGCTCATCAGCAGCCTGCAGAATGAGAAATATGGATGTCAAAAAATTGTGAAATTGAATGGTCTTCTTGTCCAAAGAATGACTGCCAATGTGATAAGGATGCAACCCAGGGCCGACACCGATGGCGGTTACTCATGTGCAGGACATAGTCTTCTTTTGAACTGTTCATCCCAGACACCATCCAGAAATCTTTCTGGACTTCTGGAGGGAAGTTGTGTTTTTGAAGATAGATGGAAGGAGACTCATTTACATGCATACTTTTGTGTTCTTACCCTTGCTGGTGTTTTCAGATCCCTGTGGGATGCGGAAACTGGTAGAGAACTTTTATGTGCAATAATTTCTCTGGAAAACTTCCACATTATTTCCAGGATTATACTCTTCCATAACCAAGACAGCACACTAGCTCGGCGGCAGAGAGACAAGCTAGCTGCAGTCAGGTCAATGTGGGACCAGTGGGTGGACCGCCTTCCCCTATTTTACAAACCTGGGCCCAACGTTACTTTTGATGAGCAGCTTATGCCATTTAGGGACCGCTGGCCCCTTCAGGCAGTACATACCGTCTAAATCAGCAAAATATGGAATCAAGATCTGGGCTCCCACTGCTATTTAATCATATGGGTGGAACTTGCAAGTGTATAAGGGGAAGTCTGACAGAGGAGCCCCTGAGAAGAAACAAGGGATGCGGGTTGTCCTGGACGTGACACAGGGACTCCGTGGCCACAACATCAAATGCAGTAACTTTTGTTTTTACTTCGCACAAGCTGGGACAGGAGCACCTCAAGAGGAAGCTGACAATTGTAAGAACAGTACAAAAAAAAACAAGCCAGAGCTCTCACTTCAGCTGTTGAATACACGGAACAGGCCTGTCAATTCCTCAAAGTTTGTGTTCATGGCCGACACGTCCTATGTGCCAAAGAAAGGCAAAAATGTGGTACTCACGAGTACGCTGAATAGGGATGGAAGAATATGTGGCCAGGAACATAAAAAAACTGAAATCATAATGGATTACAATGCCACAAAAGGAGGGGTGGACAATTTAGACAAGCTGGTGACTGGAAACAGCTGCAAAAGAAGAACAATATGCAGGCCACTTGTGATATTCTTCAATATCTTGGACATCTCGGTATACAACACGTTTGTCATATGGATGGCATTGAACCCAGATTGAAACAGAGGGAACCTACAGAGGAGATGGCTCTTTCTCGAGCTGCTGGACAAGACATTGGTAGGACCTCAAATCCAGATGAGGCAACATATCCCAAGGGCCCCAGCTTCTGCAGCCATCGTGAGGAGGATGCTTGTGCCCCATCCGCCCGTCCCACAGAACCAACAACTCCAATACCGGAACTAAGGGGGATGTTGTTGCATATGAGGGATGTTGTTGCATGTGTGTCTGCAACAAGAAGAAGTGTTGCGATGTGTGTGGACCCAAGAAGGACAGGAAGCCACAGTACACATGCATCAAGTGCAGGAAATATATTTGCAACACACACAGTAAAACTCTGTCCCTCGTGGTATGTAGACCGGCCTTAATGTGTGCACAATGGGGCTCATTTATCATTTTCATAAAATACTGTATGTAAAATTTGTCCTTCAATTTGTTCATTTCAAAGAAATAAACATCAATAGTGATGAAAACTGTGTTTCATTTATATTTGTTCAAGATGAATATGATTTATTCCACACATGTCTTGATTATAATTGATTTTGTGTTTACAAAGAAATCACATTATCAAAAAAACAAATAGCCCTTTATTGATAAATGTGATCTAGCAGAGGTAAATGGCAAATATTAACCATTTAAAAATAAATATTTATCCAGAAAGAATTCTTATTTACAACGATTTACAATGATAGCCTGGTTCAGGGGCAGAACTAGAGATTTTTACCTTCCCAGCTCAGGGATTTGATCCACCATCCTTTCAGTTACTGGCCCAATGCTCTAACCACTAGGCTACATACCTGCGGCCCCATCTATGCTGTCTATATTGCTTGTAATTGACATGAGTCAACATAAGTATTTTTAAATAATTGTTATGGCTGTATTGTTTTAAAACCCTAATAATGTTGTGGGTCCATCAGATCCGCGAACATTGGGTGAATAACAACAACATGAACACCACACAAGGGTTAAACAGACAGCTCGGTACATTCAGCTTGTCAACACTTCTTACAAAAACAAGTAGTGATGACATCAATCTTTTCCACTCTGAGCCATGAGAAATTGACATTGCAATTACTTCGCCACTATGGCCTATTCATTGCCTTACCTTTTTACTTCATTTGCACACACTGTATACATATTTTTATATTGTGTTATTGACTGTACGTTTGTTTATCCCATGTGTAACTCTGTGTTGTTGTTTTTGTCACACTACTTTGCTTTATCTTGGCCAGGTCGCAGTTGAAATTAGACCTTAAATAAAGGTGAAATAAAAAAGAGGCGTCACTACAGTCCCTTGTTCGAATCCAGGCTGTATCACATCCGACCTTGATTGGGAGTCCCATAGGGCAGTGCAGAACTGGACCAGTGTCGTCTGGGTTTGGCCGGGGTAGGCCGTCATTGTAAATAAGAATTTGTTCTTTAACTGACTTCCCTAGTTAAATAAAGGTTTAAAACAAGGGCTTGTAAGTAAACATTTCACGGTAAGATCTAAAGCTGTTGTATTCGGTGCATGTGACAAATAAAGTTTGATTTGAACTACTGGAAAATGCAAAGGAACCTCAACCACTCTGCGCACCGAACCCGATAGCGGGATGAAATTCGACAACATATGGTGATCACTACATAAATAGTCATATTAAACATACATGAAAATACAAGTGTCTCACATGTTTCGAAAGCCTAGAATCTTGCTAATCCAACTGCGTTGTCAGCTTTATAAAAGGATTTACTGCAAAAGAATACGATGCGATTATCTGAGGATAGAGCCCCATAAAAAACAACTATTTCAACCAGCACAGGCGTAACAAAATCACAAACTGCAAAAGAATTGTATTGTTTACCTTTGACGATCTTCCTCTGTTTGCAATCCCAATGCTCATTGTTACACAATTAATGTTTTTTTGTTTGATAAAATCCATTTTTATAGCCTAACACGAAGCATTTTGTGAACCGCTTGTGTTGTGAATTCCATCTCATTCCATTTTCGACAACACATTCGAGGTAAATACACACACAGAACGTGACCTTTCCAGTCATGTTTGGTTTCATTGCAATCAACTGGTTTGATTGTAACACAACCAAACCTGATGGGTCATTTCGCGGGACGTTTTGACTGAAAGAAACCGATTTGAAGACAACAAATAATGACATCATTGTGCACCAATGATTTGCCCGCTGTTTTGTTGATTGACTGTATTTTAACCCAATGACCACTGATCGTCTTGAAATCTAGCTGGGTAGGTAGCCAATGACCTACCTGTACATGACCATCTGATCTTTTATCACTCCAGTGTTAATCTGCAAAATTGTAATTATTTGCCTACCTCCTCATGCCTTTTGCACACATTGTATATAGACCCCCCCTTCGTTTTCTACTGTGTTATTGACTTGTTAATTGTTTACTCCATGTGTAACTCTTTGTTGTATGCTCACACTGCTATGCTTTATCTTGGCCAGGTCGCAGTTGCAAATGAGAACTTGTTCTCAACTAGCCTACCTGGTTAAATAAAGGTGAAATAAAAATAAAAATAAATAAAAAAATGAGCTGAGGTAAACGGCAATATGTAATGTTTATGTGTTGGAAGACCAACCCATGTAGTAAACTCCGGCGTAAAGAGGTTCATTCGCCATTGACGATTCATACTGGAAGGAGCCACGCACGTTGTGCACAGCATTGTTTTGGTAAAAGCGCATATTCAGCTGTATATATATCAATCAGTATGGCGGGGAAAGCTAAATCTAAGTCTAGATATACAGATGTACACACAATTTTAGAAGAAATGTATTGAGGACGATTCATTTAGCGATTCCCAAATGGAGGAATATTTTTTAAACGGAGAGGACATCATTTTGGACTGGTAAGTTCTTCTCATGCTAATGCCGTTGTTTGAAATTAATGATATAAAATATTATTTGCGAAATGAAATAGCCTATTTAAGGCAGTTAAGGGGAGGGCAGGCCCACAACAATGGCCAAAGTGAAATGCAGACATTAGATACAGCTGGTCTGTCATAATATAATAGAGAGAGTAGATCTAGCTGAAATGTCATAATATAAATGAGACAGTAGATCTAGCAGGTCTATAATAATATATTCAACCTTATGTTCCCTGTACTCTCTCTATATATATATGTTTATTATACCTTTTGATACAGGGCTCATGTGTGAAACTATTCTAACTGAACATTTTCTTTCACAGTGACACTGACTCCGAATGGGAGCCCCCAGTGCCAAGGTGTCCATCCCCCACTGAAGCTGGATCATCCAGCTCCTGCCACAAGTGGTTTTCATCTCCCCAAATGTATTTCTGCAGGCATGGATGTGCTATGGCACCTGGCATCAGCAGCACAATATTGTGTAGAGGACTGAGTGTCTTCCAAATATTGAAAGTGTTATTTTGTAAATATATATATTTTTTCATGTTTTTTCTCCATTTTATGGGGGGGGGGTGTTAGAATACCATTTTGGTATTTTGTATATAGTTATTCCATTCAGTAGCCCAAATGTACCCACTTGGGTACATTTGGGCTACTTGTGTACATTTGGGCTACTTGTGTGGGACACCTGGGTGACTTCATGATAAATGTCATGTAGCACACTCATTTTGAAAGTTATCATTCTGAAACTTTGCACAACTACTGTTGCCCTCTTATGCTTTTCACTGAATAGTCCCCATCATCCTATCTGAATGTTTGTTTTATCTTGTTCATTTTAAAAATGATGAACCAACAATAAAAATAAAAAACATATGTTTTTTTCATTGTATTATCTAAACCAGATCTATTGTGTTATATTCTCCGACATTCAATTTACATTTACACACACTTCAGCGTGTTTTCTTTCAAATGGTACCAAGAATATGCATATCCTTGGTTCTGTGCCTGAGCTACAGGCAGTTAGATTTGGGAATGTCTACAGGCGGAAATTGAAAAAAGTAGAGGGGGAGCTCTAAGATTTAACAGTGCAGCTTTGATTGTCACAAGTACTTACAAATTATTGTATAACAGGGATTGGACAAATTAGGTGCTCAACCCTCAACAACATAATGATAAAAACGCTTTGACTGGTTCTTCACTTCCACTAGTGGTTGGCACATATACAACACATTTTGGACCATGCCCCAAAATATTCTTATGAGCGGCGCCTGTACATTACCCCCACCTATACAGAATGTCCCAGGGGGAATGTACAGTGCATTCGGAAAATATTCAGACCCGTTGACTTTATCCACATTGTTACATTAGAGCCTTATTCTAAAATTGATGAGGAAAAAAAACTACTCAGGCATAATGACAAAGTAAAAACAGGTTTTTAGAAATGTTTGCAAATGTATAAAAAAATTTAATCAGATACCTTATTTAGATAAGTATTACGATTCTTTGCTATGAGACTCGAAATTGAGCTTGGCTGCATCTTGTTTCCATTGATCATGCTTGAGATGTTTATAAAACTTGAATGGAGTCAACCTGTAGTATATTCAAATGATTGGACATGATTTGGAAAGGCACATATCTGTCTACATGAAGGTCCCACAGTTGACAGTGCATGTCAGAGCAAAAACCAAGCCATGAGGTCGAAGTAATTGTCCATAGAGCTCCGAGACAGGATTGTGTCGGCACAGATCTGTGGAAGTGTACCAAAACATTTCTGCAGCATTGAAGATCCCTAAGAACACAGTGGCCTCTGTCACGACTCTCTCTCTCCTTGGTGAGGATCAAAGGTGCCAGATCAGCTCGGCACATGGCTGACAGAGCCAGAGAGGAGTTAGGGGGGAGTTGGCATGGTTTTATGACAGCCATTTGTAAACTTTCTCTCTCTTGCCCTGTAGTACTAGGGAAGGTAAAAATCCCTTTGTTACCGAGAGACTCGTGCTGCCCAAAACTTAATCAAATATTGGACACTGGGACAATATACAGTGGAGAGAACAAGTATTTGATACACTGCTGATTTTGCAGGTTTTCCTACTTAGAAAGCATGTAGTTGTCTGTAATTTTAGGTACACTTCAACTGTGAGAGATGGAACCTAAAACAAAAATCCAGAAAATCACACTGATTTTTAAGTAATTAATTTGCATTTTATTGCATGACATTTGTATTTGATCACCTACCAACCAGTAAGAATTGCGGTTCTCACCGAGCTCTTAGTTTTTCTTTAAGACTCCCTCCTGTTCTCCACTCATTACCTGTATTAACTGCACATGTTTGAACTCGTTACCTGAACTCGTTAGGTAACGCCAGTGAATTCGAACAAGAAGTTAACATATTCTAAAAACACTATCTGTTTTCATTACGGGGAACAAGTAAATGTCTTATCTTAAAGGGACAGTGCACGTTTATCACAGTGGTTTGAGTGTATGGCTGTGTATAAAATATTTTGGGACGACAATTTGAAGATAGACTGAATGAGTTACATGAAACATTGAGGGATTTAAAACGAATGATGTGAAGGGATTATCATAATTATTAGGTTTCGTTGTTGTAGTAAAAGTTTGGGTTAAGGGGATTTCCCTGTTCCCAGAGACAAAATATCTTAAAGGGGTACACTCACATATGGATTATTAGGAGTTTTAATTAGACAAGTGAATAACGTATTGGGAATAGAGTCGTAATTAAAATACTAAGTCAAAGACGAGACAGTTTGTCACGTTCTGACCTTTATTTCCTTTGTTTTGTATTTATTTAGTATGGTCAGGGCGTGAGTTGGGTGGGCAGTTTATGTTTGTTTTTCTAGGTTTCGGGTATTTCTATGTTTCGGCCTAGTATGGTTTTCAATCAGAGGCAGGTGTCATTAGTTGTCTCTGATTGAGAAGCATACTTAGGTAGCCTGTTTCACTGTGTGTTTGTGGGTGATTGTACCTGTCTCTGTGTTTGCACCAGATAGGACTGTTTAGGTTTTCGCACATTTATTGTTTTGCTAGTTATTTCATGTCTAGTTCCTTTATTAAAGAACATGAATAACCACCATGCTGCATTTTGGTCCGCTTCTCCTTCACCACAGGAAAACCCTTACAGAATCACCCACCACAACAGGAACAAGCTGCGTGGTAACGGGCAGCAGCAGGAGCAGCGTAATAAGGACTTCTGGACTTGGGAAGAAATCCTCGACGGGAGAGGACCCTGGGCAAAGCCAGGGGAGTGTCGCCGCCCCAAGGTGCAGCAGGAGAAACGGCAGCAGGAGCAGCGAGAGGAATGGACATGGGAGGACGAATTGGACGGAGAATGACCCTGGGCTCAGCCTGGAGAATATCGCCGCCCCAAAGAAGAACTGGAGGTGGAGAAAGCAGCGAGGCGCTGGTATGAGGAGGCAGCACGGCGACGCGGATGGAAGCCCGAGAGTCAGCCCCAAAAATGTCTTGGGGGAGGCACACAGGAAGTGTGGCGAAGCCAGGTAGGAGACCTGCGCCAACTTCCTGTGCTTACCGGGGGGCTAGAGAGACCGGACAGGCACCGTGTTATGCTGTGAAGCGCACGGTGTCCCCAGTGCGGGTGCATAGCCCGGTGCGGTACATACCAGCTCCGCGTATCAGCCGTGCTAGAGTGAGCAGTGAGCCAAGTGCCATGAAGCCAGCTCTACGCAGCAGGTTTCCAGTGCGTCTCCTTGGGCCGGCTTACATGGCACCAGCCTTGCGCACGGTGTCCCCGGTTCGCCTGCATAGCCCAGTGCGGGCTATTCCACCTCGCCGCACTGGCAGGGCGACTGGGACCATTCAACCGGGTAAGGTTGGGCAGGCTCGGTGCTCAAGAGCTCCAGTGCGCCTGCACGGTCTGGTCTATCTGTCACCACCTCCACGCACCAGCCCTCCGGTGGCAGCCCCTCTGTCCCGAGCTGCCCCTCTGTCCCGAGCTGCCCCTCTGTCCAGTGGGGTCATTGAGATGGGTTGCCATGGTTAGAGAGCCACGGAGGCGGACAATGAGGCGGACTAAGACAATGGTGAAGTGGGGTCCGCGTCCCGCGCCAGAGCCGCCACCGCGGACAGACGCCCACCCAGACCCTCCCCTATAGGTCAAGGTTTCCTTGACGGCCGGAGTCCGCACCTTTGGGGGGGTGTACTGTCACGTTCTGACCTTTATTTCCTTTGTTTTGTATTTATTTAGTATGGTCAGGGCATGAGTTAGGTGGGCAGTCTATGTTTGTTTTTCTAGGTTGTGGGTATTTCTTTGTTTCGGCCTTGTATGGTTCTCAATCAGAGGCAGGTGTCATTAGTTGTCTCTGATTGGGAATCATACTTAGGTAGCCTGGGTTTCACTGTGTTTGTGGGTGATTGTTCCTGTCTCTGTGTTTGAACCAGATAGGACTGTTTAGGTTTTCGCACATTTATTGTTTTGTTAGTTATTTCATGTCTAGTTCCTTTATTAACGAACATGAATAACCACCACGCTGCATTTTGGTCCGTTTCTCCTTCACCACAGGAAAACCCTTACACAGTTACTTAAATCAAAATTAATTCTAAATAATAACGAAGAGACAATTACGATTTAGGCCCATCGAAATGTTTTTATAAAATTAGCGAATTTAGACATTGGTTGGGGTTGTAAATTATAATTCAAGATTTGAACAGATGTGATAAATTAGGTTTGGTTTATCGAACAACAATGATTTACAATTCATTGAAAGTCATTACGGATTGGGTTGAGCGCTTGTTGATGACATCACTCGCAAGGCACTTTTGTCGCCACGGAAATTGTTGTGACTAGGGGTAACGGAGAAAATTGTTTGTCTTTTAGAAGGAAAATGCGTGCATTATTGTTTTGAGTCACTTTTCAGAAGTTGATAAAATTTCCAAATACATTTTTAAAAGTAGTTTGTGAGTCGTCAGGAAAGATGTTAAAAACTAGCAGCTGATTCGCTAGGTGTGCATCATAGATTTGTGGTGTTTATTTGGACTGTATTAGGCTATGAGAAAGGGAGACTGGATGTCTGAATCGTAAAACATTGTGATAATGGATTCTGATGGTTATTGATTCCTGGTTTGAATGTTTATGTAACACCAGTGAATTTGAGCACTGTTTCCATTATGTGGAACAATGTTAGGGTATTAATGTGGAAAAGCAACCTCTATAGAAAAACATAATTGTATCTGTTTCGGGAAATTAGCTAGGTTAGATTTGGTTATTTGAGCTTTTCCCCTGATACGTAGACATGTAACAGGGGCAAGTAGTTTTTT
This sequence comes from Oncorhynchus kisutch, assembly GCF_002021735.2. NCBI lineage: Eukaryota > Metazoa > Chordata > Actinopteri > Salmoniformes > Salmonidae > Oncorhynchus > Oncorhynchus kisutch. The sequence goes on along the minus strand of NC_034182.2, from coordinate 17,665,768 downwards.
TTCTTGAGGAACTAGCAGATGTAAACGTGAGTCTTTGTCATCTGAAGCATTATAGTAGTGAGCTTTTGTATAGTTTTTTTTTTTGCTGATAAAAGTGGTTGGATTATTTGGTTACTGGTTATGGTCAATTTTAGGGTTTGATTTAACTTAGTTAAACATTGTATTCTGGTGTGTATAAGTACGATTCCTTATTCCCGGGACGGATGGAAATTATCTCAAATATGTAAGTTGAAGGAGCCATGGGAGAATGCGATTGCATTTTTATTAAATATCTGGGATTAAATTACGGATTTCTTACACTGAGAAATGTACGACACTTGCGGCAGAGGGAAAAAGTAATACATTGGATAATAATGTTATCAGGTTAATTGTATTTAAGTAAACATATACATAGATGTTGTTTAAAACTTATGATTAATGATTTGAGTCAAAGGGGAATTATCATTAGGTTTAGTTTATAGTTCACTTTTGAGTTTCTGAATCGAAGTAGCATAGTGAATGCTAGTTAGGCGGGTTGTGTTTTTCTGGGTTTCCTGGGATTATAATCTTGGGGAGAGTGGCTGAGATAGCGGCCATAAACGACCAAATTGAAAAAGGCCTGGAAGTTTTGATTATCCATTAAGGTTTGCAAATAGATACACATAAAACATTTGTTAGGACTATTTGTCTTAGTGCAAAGGTATTTTAAAGAGGCACGCTCACATATGGAACTTTATGAGTTTTTATTTTATGAGTTTTAATTACACAAGTGAATTTTGTATTTATTTTAAGGATACAGGGTTCTTTAATATGTCTAAGGTAGTATGGAACATGACTATAAAAGGGTGGCATGACCTATTGACCTTATCATGGCTATCTTTTGGGGTCTGATCAGCCCCGGGGGAGAGCCATTTGTATAATGAATTGTGGTCAGTTGGGTTACTCATTTTAAGGTAAATTAATTATAATGGAATTTTAGTTTGGGGTTCAGAATTATTGTTTGAATCACTGAAGAGAAAGTGTTTCAGGATTCTGTTTTACAATATTAGCTGTGAAGTTTTTGAATTGGCTATTATGGATTTGATATTACAACAGAAAACAATTATATTTATCATTGAGAAAATATAGGGGTGATAAATTACTGTAGATAAGGTATTCCACACTATGCAACATATATTAAATTCATGTTATTGTCAGATAGAATACTGAGGATCCCTGAAGAAAAGAGCTTGTAAGTATAGGAAGGATTTTGATATGGTTAGCATTTGTTTTGGCTCTGTTTAACTATTAGGAGGTTTTTTAAATAGTATTAAATTTAACAAGAATATAGGACATCTGTGGTGATTTAGGATTATTGTAAGGATAAGGCTCTTGCTAGTGATGTGTTCTCGGGGAGAGGGTGGGGCTTCACATGGAAGCTGTTCGTCTGAGCTGTCTTATCGTGGGTGCCATATTCCTGATACAGCACATCCTACCTGAGTATGCGGAGAGTGGTAATTTGACCCATGGTTTAGACGATGAGGATTTTGTTCCAAAACAAGCATAAGAGATCCCTAGATCTGGGTAGACAGGAAGTTAGAGTAGAGGTTGGGAAGGATCTCTCAATGGAGTTTTATGTAGACCAAATGGGGTCTCTAACTACATGGCAGTCTAGGACTCTGAGCCATTATGGTATATATCGGTGCATATTGATTGTGGACATAGGTCATAGCTCATTTGGAGGAGAGAGGGCTATATGAATCCACTCACTTGTATGGAAGGAGGTGGAGTATAGTGAAGGTGAGAGTTTTTTATTGTAATCCGGAGAGAGTGATGTATTGCATAAAGACGGAGGATCTAGGGTTGTGGTATGATGGATATGACCAGGTCTTGGTCGACACCCTAGTACGGTTCTGGGTAGAGGAGTTTAGGCCAGTATGGTAAAGCTGTTCACGAAAGCAGGAATGCCAGATAATGACAGTTGCATTGACTTGCACTATTTATATCCACAGGTTCCTCCCTTTACAATGACCGGAGGAGATTATTACCGTTTGGCCCGGTACAGTACTCTTGGAAAATTATGTCAGGGCGAGGTTTTACCGGCAGATTGGACAGGATTATGCTTCCTTGTACATTTGGGAATGCCTTTCACACTCATTCAACACCGAGACATGAAGTTTATCTCTTGATGACAAAGTAAACTTTGATAACATTGGGGTTCCACGGGGGGTGCCAGATGAGTTCAAAGCAAGAAATCAGATCATAGCAGGATTAGAGTTAAGCATTTCCGGGTGGTCTACTCTCAATAAGAAATTGGACTGGATTAATTATATTTATTATAATCAACAGCGCTTTAACAATTATACCAGAGATGCTATTAAAGGTTTTGCAGAACAGACTGAAGCAACCAGCCTGATGGCTTGGCAGAATATAATTGCATTAGATATGTTATTGGCTGAAAAGGGAGAAGTATGCGTGATTATCGGGACCATGTTTGTGCTTACATCCCAAATAACACAGCTCCGGACATATCAGTGCCCGAAGCCTCAGCTGGTTTGACCACCCTGGCTCACGGTTTGGCAGAAAACTCTGGGGTGGATACTTCTCTGACTAATTGATTTGATAGTATGTTCGGAAAATTTAAAAAATATTATGATCACTGTATTATGGGCTACATTAACCTGTGTGTCTGTTTTAGTTTTATGGGGCTGTTGTCTAATTCCCTGTGTACGAGGCCTTATTTCCAGGACTGGAGAAATCGATGACAATAGATGGTGAGGTACCAGTGGATTCCAGGTTCTGACCCGTGGAGTGCTGAATGCATGTCTACAGAACAAGTGGACAAATCTGGATCCTTCATTTGCGGGGAATTTATGTTTGAGGAGACCATTTTTGATGTGTAGGGAGGCTAGGTTGTATCCTGTTTCAATATTAGACTGTTTTTTTTATGAAGATTGTAACGAAAATCCTGATAAGAAGAGATATGATTCTGATGTAGGCGTAAAAAATCTAAATAATAAAAAATAATAAAAAAACGGTCATGGCGAATGCAAGTAGTAGGTTATGTTTAGGTGATGTTTTGATGACAAGAAATATCTCTAATAAAAATAGAAATAGGCTTTTTAATATTACAATATAGCATGTGTGATTGGATGTATAATATTTAATCAAAGGGTGGATATGTTAAGGGAATTTTTATCAATGATGACTAATTATGTATACATTTCAACCAGGACTGACTAATCAGAATACTATTATGTTACTGTATATGTACTAATCCGAATACTATTATGTTACTGTATATGTACTAATCAGAATACTATTCTGTATATGTATGAGTTTTCTTTCTTGATCCCAGTACTGAATATAATGTCTGTGAATGTTGTCAAGAGTTAGAACAATGACTGTCTGTTCCTTGGTAGGAAAGAATGAACGATATCTTCAGACTGGCTAGAATGCTTATCTACACGAGAAGGCCTTGGCTCGTAAATTATATTAAATTGGTAGGGAGACGGATGTGGGAAGGCTTGAGATACATCCTTTGTACTGGAACGGAGATGGCACGGGTTGGTACTAATGACGTCATTTTCAGTTTATAACCTGTGGTAACCTGTATCGTGTTCAGTACTCTCGTGAATAAAGGCTGCTATTTGACTTTAAGACCGGGCTCTGTCCATTTCTATAAAATAAGGGTATTACACATTCTTATGAATTGACAGAGTGTTTAATTTTAATTGGGTATAGAACAGAGGAATTACATTCCTGTAACAGACGGTCAATCACCCTCGGTCTGAGGCTCCATGCAAGATCTCACCTCGTGGGGCATCAATGATCATGAGGAAGGTGAGGGATCAGCCCAGAACTACACGGCAGGACCTGGTCAATGACCTGAAGAGAGCTGGGACCACAGTCTCAAAGAAAATTATTAGTAACACATTACGCCGTCATGGATTCAAATCCTGCAGCGCATGCAAGGTCCCTCTGCTCAAGCCAGCGCATGTCAAGGCCCGTCTGACGTTTGCCAATGACCATCTGGATGATCCAGAGGAGGAATGGGAGAAGGTCATGTGGTCTGATGAGACAAAAATAGAGATATTTGGTCTAAACTCCACTCGACCGTGTTTGGAGAGAAAAGAAGGATGAGTACAACCCCAACAACACCATCCCAACCATGAAGCATGGAGGTGGAAACATCATTCTTTGGGGATGCTTTTCTGCAAAGGGGACAGGACGACTGCACCGTATTGAGGGGAGGATGGATGGGGCCATGTATCGCGAGATCTTGGCCAACAACCTCCTTCCCCCATTGAAGATGGGTTGTGGCTGGGTCTTCCAGCATGACAACGACCCGAAACACACAGCCAGGGCAATTAAGGAGTGGCTCCGTAAGAAGCATCTCAAGATCTTGGAGCGGCTTAGCCAGTCTCCAGACCTGAACCCAATAGAAAATCTTTGGAGGGCGCTGAAAGTCCGTATTGCCCAGCGACAGCCCTGAAACCTGAAGGATCTAGAGAAGGTCTGTATGGAGGAGTAGGCCAAAATCCCTGCTGCAGTGTGTGCAAACCTGGTCAAGAACTATAAAAACTATAAAAATACTTGTTCTCCGCAATGTATATAAACATCCGAATGTTGGGAATGATGAGAAATGCAATATGGAAATGTAAGTCTATTTTGTGATGTCATTAAAATGATCAGACAAACATTATAATGGAAACATTAACTTTAACTTCTCTAGGGTGGGGGGCAGCATTTGGAATTTTGGATGAAAAGCGTGCCCAAATTAAACTGCCTTCTACTCAGGTCCAGAAGATAGGATATGCATATAATTAGTAGATTTGGAAAGAAACCACTCTAAAGTTTCCAAAACTGTTAAAATAATGTCTGTGAGTATAACATAACTGATTTGGCAGGCGAAAACCTGAGAAAAATCCATTCAGGAAGTAGGATTTGTTGACTATTTAATGTCATTACAGTATCCATTGACTTAGGACTTAAATTGCAGTTCTTATGCCTTCCACAACAGTTCAGAAATTTCAAGAAGTTTCAGGCTTGTATTCTGATAAATGAGGGAGTAAGACCAGTCTGAATGAGTGGACCCTCCTGTGTTACAGAGCTTTTTCATGCGAACGACTGAGAGAGTGCCTTTCTTGTTTACCTTTTATATTGACAACGTTATTATCCGGGTGAAATAATATCGATTATTTTGGCTAAAAACAACCTGAGAATTAAATATAAACATTGTTTGACATGTTTCTATGAACTTTACGGATACTATTTAGATTTTTTTGTCTGCCTGTTGTGACTGCGTTTGAGCCTATGGATTACTGAAGAAAACACAAACAAAATGGAGGTTTTCGGATATAAAGAGAGACTTTATCGAACAAAAGGAACATTTATTGAATAAATGAATGTCTTCTGAGTGCAACCATATGAAGATCATCAAAGGTAAGTGATTAATTTCATCTTTATTTCTGACTTGTGTAACTCTTCTACCTGGCTGGTTACTGTTTGTAATGATTTGTCTGCTGGGCTATGTTCTCAAATAATTATCAGGTATGCTTTCACCGTAAAGCATTTTAAAAATCTGACACCGTGGTTGGATTCACAAGAAGTTAACCTTTAAACCTATGTAAAATAGTTGTATCTTTTCTGAATTTTTATAAGGAGTATTTCTGTATTTGAATTTGGCGCTCTGCAATCTCACTGGATGTTGGCCAGCGTCCCACATACCCTAGAGAGGTTAACAGCTTTCACACTGTATATATCAGGTTTAGATCTAAATGTTGTAAAAATTATATGATTAAATATGAGAATGCTCTTGTGAAGATAGCAATGTGATTTTAGCCTTCTAAATTAGAATTGTCTTTCATGCAAACTTGTGCCCACTCAGTAGCCACGCCCAAGTGAGCTCAGAGTTCGTGTCAACATGGCGGAACGCCCTCCAAGGCCAGAGTGCTTAACCTGTTAAGCCTACGGGGGCGCTATTTCATTTTTGGATAAAAAGACGTTCCCGTTTTAAGCGCAATATATCGTCACAAAAAGATGCTCGACTATGCATGGAATTGGTAGCTTTGGAAAGAAGACACTCTGACGTTTCCAGAACTGCAAAGATTTTCACTGTGAGTGCCCCAGAACTCATGCTACAGGCGAAACCAAGATGTTTCTGCAACCAGGAAATGAACAGGATTTCTGAGGCACCGATTTGCATCATCTCCTTATATGGCTGTGAATGGGACAGGAATGAGCCTGCCCTTTCTATCGTTTCCCCAAGGGGTCTGGAGCATTGTGACGTATTTGCAGGCATATCATTGGAAGATTGACCATAAGAGACTACATTTTCCAAGTGTCCCGCACGGTGTCCTGCGTGGAAATTGATGCGCAAAACTCAGGTGCTGGTATTTTTCCATGGAATTCAGAGAAAAACCATGCTTCCACGAACGGCATATCAATGAAGAGATATGTGAAAAAACACCTTGGGGATTGATTCAAACAGCGTTTGCCATGTTTCGGTCGATATTATGGAGTTAATTCGGAAAAAAGTTCGACGTTTTGGTGACTGAATTTTCGGTTCGTTTCGGTAGCCAAATGTGTAGTAACAAAACGGAGCGATTTGTCCTACACAAAGAATCTTTCAGGAAAAACTGGACATCTGCTATGTAACTGAGAGTCTCCTCATTGAAACATCTGAAGTTCTTCAAAGGTAAATTATTTTATTTGATTACTTTGCTGGTTTTTGTGAAAATGTTATGTGCTAAATGCTACGCTAAATGCTACGGCAGCCATTATCACTCTTACACAAATGATTGATTTTCTATGGTTCAAAAGCATATTTTGAAAATCTGAGATGACAGTGTTGTTAAGGAAAGGCTAAGATTGAGAGCAGGCATATTTATTTCATTTCATTTGCGATTTTGCGAAATCGTTAACGTTGCGTTATGGTAATGAGCCTGAGGGTGTAGTTACACTACCGGATCCGGTATCAGTAGTTCAGAGAGGTTAAAAGGACTCGCTAATGACATTTACATTTAGACCAGAGAACGTGAGGACGTGGCCCACACGTATAAATTATTAAAACTACAAGAACAGACCATATGGAGCGGTGGCTAAAAATGCTGAAAATGGTAAGACCCTCAAACTCTCAACCTGAATGAAGGTAAAGACTAAACCAGAACATTCAGTCTGCAGCGGTGCTTGGAAAGTAGTCTAGGACATTTGCCATGTGGTACACCTGAAGTGTATATTCTAATAAACACTCCAAAACTAAAGGGGCCTACAACTAAGGACATTGTGACCTCTGTTGGACAACCAGAGACTTACATCAAACCACTCCCCATAGGCAGATTGAGTGGTTTTAAACAGAGAGACAACAGAGAAAGACATCTACGCACTAAAATAACACATCCTAGATGTGAATGAATGAAATATTCTTATTAAATCATGTTTTCTTCACATGCACAATGTGAAGAACAATGTGCTGACAACAAAATCACACAAAAATTATCAATGGAAATCATATTTATCAACCCATGGAGGTCTGGATTTGGAGTCACTCAAAATTAAAGTGGAAAACCATACTACAGGCTGATCCAACTTTGATGTAATGTCCTTAAAACAAGTCCAAATGAGGCTCAGTAGTGTGTGTGGCCTCCACGTGCTTGTATGACCTCCCTACAATGCCTGGGCATGCTCCTGATGAGGTGGCGGATGGTCTCCTGAGGGATGTCCTCCCAGACCTGGACTAAGCATCCGCCAACTCCTGGACATTCTGTGGTGCAGGATGGAGCGACAGTCTGTGGTGGTGGAGGGAGCGAGACATGATGTCCCAGATGTGCTCAATTGGATTCAGGTCTGGGGAACGGGCGGGCCAGTCCATAGCATCAATGCCTTCCCCTTGCAGGAACTGCTGACACACTCCAGCCATATGAGGTCTAGCATTGTCTTGCATTAGGAGGAACCCAGGGCCAACCGCACAAGCATATGGTCTCACAAGGGTTCTAAGGATCTCATCTCGGTACCTAATGGCGAGCACATGGAGGGCTGTGCTTGTCCCCCAAAGAAATTCCACCCCACACCATGACTGACCCACCGCCAACCCGGTCATGCTGGAGGATGTTGCAGGCAGCAGAACGTTCTCCACGGCGTCTCCAGACTCTGTCACGTCTGTCACATGTGCTCAGTGTGAACCTGCTTTCATCTGTGAAGAGCACAGGGCGCCAGTGGCGAATTTGCCAATCTTGTTGTTCTCTGGCAAATGCCAAACATCCTGCACGGTGTTGGGCTGTAAGCACAACCCCCACCTGTGGCCGTCGGGCCCTCATACCACCCTCATGGAGTCTGTTTCTGACCGTTTGAGCAGACACGTGCACATTTGTGGCCTGCTGGAGGTCATTTTTCAGGGCTCTGGCAGTGCTCCTCCTGCTCCTCCTTGCACAAAGGCGGAGGTAGCGGTCCTGCTGCTGGGTTGTTGCCCTCCTACAACCTCCTCCACGTCTCCTGATGTACTGGCCTGTCTCCTGGTAGTGCCTCCATGCTCTGGACACTACGCTGACAGACACAGCAAACCTTCTTGCCACAGCTCACATTGATGTTCCATCCTGGATGAGCTGCACTACCTGAGCCACTTGTGTGGGTTGAAGACACCGTCTCATGCTACCACTAGAGTGAAAGCACCGCCAGCATTCTAAAGTGACCAAAACATCAGCCAGGAAGCATAGGAACTGAGAAGTGGTCTGTGGTCACCACCTGCAGAACCACTCCTTTATTGGGGGTGTCTTGCTAATTGCCTATAATTTTCACCTGTTGTCTATTCCATTTGCACAACAGCATGTGCAATGTATTGTCAATCAGTGTTGCTTCCTAAGTGGACAGTTTGATTTCACAGAAGTGTGATTGACTTGGAGTTACATTGTGTTGTTTAAGTGTTCCCTTTATTTCTTTGAGCATTGTATATGTTGCATTTCTAATCCGAATGAGCGGTTGTTAGGGTGCTAAGTATTCTGGTTACGGTGAGTGTAGTTTCCAAATGTATGTACTAGAGGTCGACCTATTATGTTTTTTCAATGCCGATACCGATACCGATTATTGGAGTAACAAAAAAGCCGATACCGGTTAATCGGCCATTTAATTTTTAATTTTTTTATTTGTAATAATGACAATTACAACTATACTGTAAGAGGTTTTAGGTTGTTGTTAATATAGTATTTATAGGACTATTTCTCTCTATACCATTTGTATTTCATATACCTTTGACTATTGGATGTTCTTATTGGCACTATAGTATTGCCAGTGTAACAGTATAGCTTCCGTCCCCCTCCTCACCCCTACCTGGGCTCGAACCAGGAACACATCGACAACAGCCACACTCGAAGCATCGTTACCCATCGCTCCACAAAAGCCGTGGCCCAAATTAATCGTCCATACTAATTAATCGGTCGACCTCTAGTATGTACAGTGGTTCAACCTTTAACTGATTCCATGTGTGTTAATAGTCAAAATAATAGTCAAAATAAAGACAAACCCTGGAATGAGTAGGTGTGAGTAGGTGTGTCCAAACTTTTGACTGGTACTTGCTTTATTAATATTTTGGTTTTTCTATTCCAAGAAAAACAAAAACTACACTGGGTTCCTGTTAGGATGGAACATAAAATATGGTGCTGTACAACGTGACTGTCGGGAGTACAGTACTGGGCTATTTACTTAAAGAATCCCCGTGTCGTACGGTCACATGTGAGACTCCCGACCGGGAGAAGGGGAAGGCTGTCCTTGTAAATAAGATTTGGTTCTTAACTGACTTGCCTAGATAAATAAAGGTTACACTAAGAGCATAACATTTCTACACCCTAATTTTCTAATTCTAGTCTAATTCAGAGATTCAGTGAAAATAAAAGACTCATTGAGTTATCAAGACCAGTCCCCATGCTTGACTCAGAGCAGCGTGAAACTGTGCTAAAATAGTTGTATGCTATTGCTTCAAATCCTGGGAGTCATGTGAGTGCAACCATACGAAGATCATCAAAGGTAAGTGATTTATTTTATTGCTATTTCTGACTTTCGTGACTAATCTACTTGGCTGGTAACTGTATGTAATGTTTTGTGTGCTGAGCGCTGTCCTCAGATAATCTCATGGTTTGCTTTCACCCTAAAGCCTTTTTGAAATCTGACATGGCAGCTGGATTAACAACAAGTTACGCTTTATTTTGATGTATTACACTTGTGATTTCATGAAAGTTAAATATTTATAGTAATTTAATTTGAATTTGGCAATCTGCAATCTACAAAATCCCACCTGGGATAGCATCCCACACTCTCTAGAGAGGTTAAAACCAAAAGCCACCTCATGGGTCTCCCGGTGGCGGCCAGCATGTGTATCAAACCTGCATCTGTAGCAATTCATTTTGCACTGCAGGAGCCCCCATCCACAAAGTTTCAAAATACAGAGAGGTGTTGGTCAAGGTATATTGTCCTGCTTATACCCCATAATGGGCTATTATAACACTGTACATGGTGTCCAGGTCAGGGTAACCAAAAACATGTATTTATAGACTATCAGAAAGAATGTTGGTACATGGTACAAGCCATGAAAGAGTGAGCCACTCAGCTTTATGTAGGTACCGGGCTATATGACTGTGCCATCAACTTGATAATATATAATGATATTTCAGGTTATTTAATTTCCAAAAAAATGAAAGTGAGCAATTGTAATCTGAATACAGGCCAAAATAATATTTGCAAAGGCCAAAACATTTATTTCTGTTTTTAGAGAGAGAGAAAAGCTGGGCCAATTTTGGGGTGGCAGGTAGCCTAGTGGTTAGAGCATTTTCAAGTAACCAAAATGTTGTTAGATTGGTACAGATGACACAGAGCAGGGTGCCTTGTTAGGATCCGCAGAAGGCAAGAGGGAAAGCTGCTGTTAACATCAATATTACTTGCCAACGTGCAATCATTGGACAATAAATTAGACGAGTTACGATCACGAATATCCTACCACCGGGAAATCAAACAACGTAATATCTTATGTTTTACGGAATTGTGGCTGAATGATGACATGGATTTTCAGCTAGCGGGACATAGGCTGCAAGATAGAACAGAACACTCCGGTAAGATGAGGGGGAGCGGTCTGTGCATATTTGTTAACACCAGCTGGTGCACGAAATCTAAGGAAGTCTCTAGATTTTGCTCGCTTGAAGTAGAATATCTTGTGATAAATTGCAGGCCACAGTACTTGCCTAGAGAGTTTTCAGCTATACTTTTCGTGGCTGTTTATTTACCACCACAGACGGAGGCTGGCACTAAGACCACACTCAGTCAGCTGTATAATGAAATAAGCAATCAGGAAACCAGAGAAAAAATAATTCTAGATCACCTGTACTCCACACACAGAGACACATACAAAGCTCTCCCTCCATTTGGTAAATCCGACCACAATTCTATCCTCCTGATTACTGCTTACAAGCAAAAACTAAAGCACCAGTGACTTGGTCTATTTTCAGTTCTTTCCACAGATTCTCGATTGGATTCAGGTCTGGACTTTGACTTGGCCATTCTAACACCTGGATATGTTTATTTTTGAACCATTCCATTGTAGATTTTGCTTTATGTTTTGGATCATTGTCTTGTTGGAAGACAAATCTCCGTCCCAGTCTCAGGTCTTTTGCAGACTCCATCAGGTTTTCTTCCAGAATGGTCCTGTATTTGGCTCCATCCATCTTCCCATCAATTTTAACCATCTTCCCTGTCCCTGCTGAAGAAAAGCAGGCCCAAACCATGATGCTGCCACCACCATGTTTGACAGTGGGGATGTTGTGTTCAGGGTGATGAGCTGTGTTGCTTTTACGCCAAACATAGCATTTTGCATTGTTGCCAAAAAGTTCAATTTTAGTTTCATCTGACCAGAGCACCTTCTTCCACATGTTTGGTGTGTCTCCCAGGTGGCTTGTGGCAAACTTTAAACAACACTTTTTATGGATATCTTTAAGAAATGGCTTTTTTCTTGCCACTCTTCCATAAAGGCCAGATTTGTGCAATATACGACTGATTGTTGTCCTATGGACAGAGTCTCCCACCTCAGCTGTAGATCTCTGCAGTTCATCCAGAGTGATCATGGGCCTCTTGGCTGCATCTCTGATCAGTCTTCTCCTTGTATGAGCTGAAAGTTTAGAGGGACGGCCAGGTCTTGGTAGATTTGCAGTGGTCTGATACTCTTTCCATTTCAATATTATCGCTTGCACAGTGCTCCTTGGGATGTTTAAAGCTTGGGAAATCTTTTTGTATCCAAATCCGGCTTTAAACTTCTTCACAACAGTATCTCGGACCTGCCTGGTGTGTTCCTTGTTCTTCATGATGCTCTCTGCTCTTTTAACGGACCTCTGAGACTATCACAGTGCAGGTGCATTTATACAGAGACTTGATTACACACAGGTGGATTGTATTTATCATCATTAGTCATTTAGGTCAACATTGGATCATTCAGAGATCCTCACTGAACTTCTGGAGAGAGTTTGCTGCACTGAAAGTAAAGGGGCTGAATAATTTTGCACGCCCAATTTTTCAGTTTTTGATTTGTTAAAAAAGTTTGAAATATCCACTAAATGTCGTTCCACTTCATGATTGTGTCCCACTTGTTGTTGATTCTTCACAAAAAATACAGTTTTATATCTTTATGTTTGAAGCCTGAAATGTGGCAAAAGGTCGCAAAGTTCAAAGGGGCCGAATACTTTCGCAAGGCACTGTACATACCCCAACCAGAAGCCATGGATTGCAGGCAACATTCGCACTGAGCTAAAGGGTAGCTAAAGGGTAGAACTGCCACTTTCAAGGTGCAGGCCTCAAACACGGAAGCTTATAAGAAATCCCGCTATGCCCTCCGACGAACCATCAAACAGGCAAAGCATCAATGCAGGGCTAAGACTGAATTGTACTACACCGGCTCCGATGCTCATCTTATGTTGGAGAGGGCTTACAAACTATTACAGACTACAGCATCAGCTGTTCCGGACGACTGTGTGATCACGCTATCCGTGGCCGACTTGAGTAAGACATTTAAACAGGTCAACATTTACATGGCTGCAAGGCAAGACAGATTACCAGGACGTGTGCTCCTGGCATGTGCTGACCAACTGGCAAGTGTCTTCACTGGCATTTTCAACATGTCCCTGATTGAGTCTGTAATACCAACATGTTTCAAAGCAGACCACCATAGTCCCCTGTGCCCAAGAACACGAAGGCAATCTGCCAAAATGACTACAGACCCATAGCACTCACGTCCGTAGCCATGAAGTGTTTTGAAATGCATGTAGGCTCACAACACCATTATCCCAGAACCCCTAGAGCAACTCCTATTTGCATACCGCCCAACAGATCCACAGATGATGCAATCTCTATTACACTCCACACTACCCTTTCCCAACTGGAGAAAATGAACACCTATGTGAGAATGCTATTCATTGACTACAGCTCAGCATTCAACACCATAGTACCCTGAAAGCTCATCACTAAGCTAAGGATCCTGGGACTAAACATCCTCTGCAACAGGATCCTGGACTTCCTGACTGGTCACCCCCAGGTGGTGAGGGTAGGTAGCAACACATATGCCACGCTGATCCTCAACACTGGAGCCCCCAAGGGGTGCGTGCTCTGTTCCCTCCTGTGCTCCCTGTTCACCCACGACTGCATGGCCAGGCACGACTCCAACACCATCCTTAAGTTTGCAGACATCACATCAGTAGTAGGCCTGATCACCGACAAAATTGCGACAGTCTACAGGGAGGAGGTCAGAGACTTGGCAGGGTGGTGCTAGAATAACAACCCATCCCTCAACGTAACCAAGAATAAGGAGATGATTGTGGACTACAGGAAAAGGAGGACCGAGCACGTCCCCATTTTCATCGACGGGGCTGTAGTGGAGCAGGTTTGAGAGCTTCAAGTTCCTTGGTGTCCACATCACCTACAAACTAGAATCGTCCAAACACACCAAGACAGTCGTGAAGAGGGCACCAAACCTATTTCCCCCCAGGAAACTAAAAAGATTTGTCATGGGTCCTGAGATCCTCAAAAGGTTCCACAGCTGCAACATCGAGAGCATCCTGGTTGCATCACTGCCTGGTACGGCAATTGCTATGCCTCCGACTGCAAGGCACTACAGAGTAGTGCGAATGGCCCATTACATCACTGGGGCTATGCTGCCTGCCATCCAGGACCTCTACACCAGGTGGTGTCAGAGTAAGGCCCTAAAAATGGTCAAAGACTCCAGCCACCCCAGTCATAGACTGTTCTCTCTACTACCGCTTGGCAAGCAGTACCAGAGTGCCAAGTCTAGGACAAAAAGGCTTCTCAACAGTTTTTACCCCCAAGCCATAAGATTCCTGAACAGGTATTCAAATGGCTACCCTATTTGCATTGTGTGCAAATAGGTGCAAACAACTCCTGTTTTATGCTGCTGCTACTCTCTGTTTATCATAGATGCATAGTTACTTTAACTATACATTAATGTACATACTACCTCAATTGGCCCAACCAACCAGTGCCCCCGCACATTGGCTAACCTGGCTATCTGCATTGTGTCCCGCCACCCGCCACCCACCACCCGCCAACCCCTCTTATACGCCACTGCTACTCTCTGTTTATCATATATGCATAGTCACTTTAACCATGTACATACTACCTCAATCAGCCCAAATAATCGGTGCCTGTATGTAGCCTCGCTACTGTTATAGCCTCGCTAATGTTATTTTTCACTGTCTTTTTCCTGTTGCTTAATTTATTTAAGCAATACCTTTTTTGCACTGTTGGTGCCTGTAAGTAAGCATTTCACTGTAAGGTCTACACCTGTTGTATACAGCGCACGTGACAACTAAACTTTGATTTGATTAGAGATTGAATCCCCGAGCCGACAAGGTTCGAATAAGGCCGTTAACAAACTGTTCCTACTTGCCTGTTACAATAAAAACAACTAAATTGTACGCTGCCCTGTGGGACTCCCAATCATGGTCAGATGTGATACATCATAATAATACTTAACTTAGAAATACATTTGATGATAGAATTCTCCCCCTACCCTCCATCTAGGCAAGTCTATTGTCCAGATACCTGCTAGAACAGCGGGAATGTTTCCTTAGTTATTATTATTAGTGCAATGCTCCTTAAAATGTTGCTCTATGCTACCCAGTGTGGCGGGGTGAGGGTCCAACCCTACTCCCTTCCCCATGGGCTAGGTCTGTTTTCTGTGCGCGGCCCATCCCATGCCCCCTGCCCTTGTGCCTTGAACCTCGCACGCTTTCAGTGGATACAGCGGGAGAACTGCAAAGCAATCACATTGTGCGCCACTCGGGAGACATACCAATATATATTGTCCTGCTAATAACAGGGTTAATAATATATCTGTGAGAATATCCAATTGGCTTTTATATAGTCCTAAATTAATAATAATAATAGTCACTTTGTTTAAAAAATATATTTTGGAGATGATTTTGTTTTCAAATAATGTAAAATGAGCGAGAAAAAGGCCATTGTTGAACATGGGGTGGGACATTGTTACTAATTTGTAAATAAAGCCAGTTTGTTATTTAGAATTATTTATTTCTGTTTGTAGAGGGAGAGAAACCAAAAACCTACAGTCATCTCATGGGTCTCACAGTTGAGGCAGGCACAAATATTAAACCAGCAAATGAAGCTTGCATTGCTATGAAGTGTCTTAGACCATGGCGCCACTCAGGCAGTACTACAGTAAGAGCAAAATAAAATAATAAAATCCTTAAAGTAACAACAGTTTTAGTAAGTAATACTGAATTCATGCACAATTATCCATTTCTATTTAGGTTTATGTTGCCCATTCATTGTCAGTTAGATACATAAGAGGACCCAAAAGCATAATCATTGCTCTAACTCCCCATTGCGCTGGTCTGGAGCAATGAAGTGGTGACGCAGGGTAACGTACTAAACCACAAAGTACCACTGGAGGTAGGGTCATAGAGATGTGACCGACTGGCTCGATTCGGTCTTGTTTTTTACATTTTTACATTTTTACAAAAGTACAGACTCAGAGCTAGAAAATGTTATGTCATACACTATAGCTGAGGAACAATGGGAAAGTAATTCTGTTTTGAAAGTTATAAAACCTCTATGGGATCTGTGTTCCTATACCGGGACAGTTGAGCTAACATGCACTAATGTGATTAGCATGACAGTTGTAAGTAACAAACTTTCCAGGACATTGACATGTCTTATATGACGAATTTTGTAAACGGCTAAAAATCAAGCTAGGCTTCCTCTATAGAAACAGGACATGTTTGTCCTCTTTAAACAGAAGACACATTTTACAAGCTAATATCTGTTATAGATTATGGGGATATTATCTACATGCATGCTACGGCATTCACACTTAAATCGCTGGATGCTACTTATCATTGCATACATAGGTTTATTACGGGTGCTAGCTACAGAACTCACCACTGTGTTTTATATCAAAATCTGGGTTGGACTTCACTGTCAATGAGACAAGAACAACATGTTCTCGTGTTTGTCTATAAAGCACTTCTGAATAAACTACCTTCTTATTTATCATCCATCTGTAAATAGCCCACCCAATCTACCTACCTCATCCCCATACTGTTTTTATTTACATTGCTGCTCTTTTGCACACCAGTATCACTACTTACACACCATCATCTGCTCATCTATCACTCCAGGGTTAATCTGCTAAACTGTAATTACTTTGCTACTATGGCCTATTTATTGCCATACCTCCTCATGCCATTTGCACACACTGTATATAGACTTTTTTTTATGTGTTGACTGTACGCTTGTTCATTCCATGTAACTCTGTGTTGTTGTTCCTGTCACACTGCTTTGCTTTATCTTGGCCAGGTCGCAGTTGTAAATGAGAACTTGTTCTCAACTGGCCTACCTGGTTAAATAAAGGTGAAATAAAAAATACACAAATCACTCGTCACCATCAGAATTATAGTTCCTAAAACCAGGTCTCAAGCATGGATTACACTTGAGGCCCATGCAATTTACACAGAGTTGGGTAGCTGTCTTTTCCTGTTACACTCCTTGCCTATGGAATAGCCTGCACACTAAACTTAAACGTGAGACTCTTGTCCCCCTTGCTCATAGGAGGCTGTAGGAGACCACAGATCTGGGACCAGGCCGAAACATATTAACCTGTAAAAGAAAAGGGTTCATATTGAAACAAAAAGGATTGAATTCTTTGAATTCTTTAACCTCTCTGGGATATGTGTCCCACTTGTCCAAAAGCCAGAGAAAATACAGAGTGCCAAATTATAATAAATTCCTATAAAAATCAAACTTTCATGAAATCACACATGTAGGATACTACATTAAAGCTACATGTGTTGTGAATCCAGCCAACATGTCAGGTTTCAAAAAGGCTTTTCGGCGAAGGCAAACAATGATATTTTCTGAGGATAGCAACTCCATTAACAAAAGAGAGAAAACCTATTTCAACCCTGCAGGCGCGACACAAAACGCAGAAATAAAAAATATAAATCATGCCTTTCCTTTGACGAGCTTCTTCTGTTGGCACTCCAATGTGTCCCATATCACAAATCGTCCTTTTGTTCGATTAATTCCGTCCATATATATCCAAAATGTCCATTTATTTGGCGTGTTTGATCCAGAAAAACACCGGTTCCAACTTGCGCAACGTGACTACAAAATATCTCAAAAGTTACCTGTAAACTTTGCCAAAACATTTCAAACTACTTTTGTAATACAACTTTAGATATTTTTTAAAGTAAATAATTAATAAAATTGAAGACGGGATGATCTGTGTTCACTACAGGAAGAAGACAAACTGTAACGGGATTCGTCCTCCTCTGACGAGGAGTATGAAGGATCAGACAAATATGCATCGTGGTACGTGTCCATGTTGATAATTTATTAACATTGAACACCAAAAACAAAATAACAAGGAGAACGAATGAAAACGAAACAGTTCTGTCTGGTGAAGACACGGAGAAAGAAAACAATCACCCACGAAACACTGGTGGGAAAAGGCCACCTAAGTATGATTCTCAATCAGAGACAACTAACGACACCTGCCAAACATAGACTGCCCACCCCAACTCATGCCCTGACCATACTAAAACAAAGACAAAACAAAGGAACTAAGGTCAGAACGTGACACAAACTGACGCATGCTTTCTGGTCATGAGTCTCTATCAAACAGTACACATGAAGTGACCCTCATTCAAGTTGGCCGTACTTCTTCATTACACAAAGGAAGTCCCCCAACCAATTTCTATAGACTGGTGACATCCAGTGGAAGTGGTAGGAACTGCAAGCAAGTCTCTTGGAAATCTGGATTCCCAATGAAAATGCATTGAAAAGAGAGTGACCTCAAAAGAAATTCGGAATGGTTTGTCCTCGGGGTTTCGCCTGCTACATAATTTCTATTATACCCACAGACATTATTCAAACAGTTTTAGAAACTTCAAAGTGTTTTCTATCCAAATCTACTAATAATATGCATATCTTATCTTCTGTGGATGAGTAGCAGGCAGTTTAAGTTGGGCATGCTTTTTATCCAAAATTCCAAATGCTGCCCCCTTTCCTAGAGAAGTTTACCCTAGAGACATTTATTGGAGGATTTGTATTTTTGTATTGCTTGTAACTGCTTCGGGTAATGCAAGTTCTTGTGCTGTTAGGGGAATAACCTATGTGTAAATGTAACAATCTGCTGCTGTATTCTTTTGTGTTATCTGTGATCGTTTTGTTTGTCTTGTGTATTCTTAATCATTGTACCTAAACTGTATGTGTAAACATGTATACGCAGGGCCCAGCTGTAAAATAAACCTTGGTATCAGTCTGTCTTCCTTGTTGAAATAAAGGTATAATAATAATAATAACATAGGCAAAAATATTAAATTCTTGTTACTCTAACTGCACTGTCCAATTTACAGTAGCTATTACAGTGAAAAAATGCCATGCTATTTGTTTTGTTGTTGTGCACTCACTTATTACAATAACTGGTTTGATTACAATCAACTCTGAAGGTAAATAATGAACTTACATTCAGTAATCTTGCTCTGATTTGTCAGCCTGAGGGTCCCAGAGATAAACTGTAGCATAGTTTTGTTTGATAAAATCAATCTTTATATTTAAATATAGGAACTGGGTTCTACCGCCCAGCCATGTAGATGTGTGAAAGTTAGTGTATAAGCTAATGATCCATCATGTATGACATTTCTGGGAGTGTGTAAACTTAAATGTTGTATTATCATATAATTTGTGTATATTCTCTACAGTTATGTACTTAAAATGTATCAATTTACCAATTCTGCACATTTGGGCAGACTTGATACAACATATTGTCCAGTATTGCAATGCTTCACTGGATCAATATGAAAGTTTGCACACACACGCCTAAACTGCAATTTTATATTATGGCCTTTCTCTTGCATTTCAAAGATGAAAACAAATACAAAAATAAAAATAAAACGCATGTTTTTTGTTAGTATTATCTTTTACAAGATCTAATGTGTTATATTCTCTTACATTCATTTCACATTTCCACAAACTTCAAAGTGTTTATTTTCAAATGGTATGAAGAATATGCATGTCCTTGCTTCAGGGCCTGAGCTAGAGGCAGTTAGATTTGGGTATGTCATTTTATGCGAAAATTGAAAAAAAGGGTCCGATCCTTAATAAGTCACATAATACATTGCATGGACTCACTTTCCCCTGACAAAGTCGGCACAATGCATCATACTTTGCAGAACGCTGCAGTAAATATAGAGCAAAATAGTAATTTATTTTGAAATTGTATTGTAATAAAATTACAGCAATTATGTAATTATACATTACAGTTTACCAAATCATATATTTTTGATTTATATCACTTGCACTTGTAGACAAAATGCATCAAAATAACATTACAAAACACTCAAATCATTAAGATTTGAGATTTGCTGCCACTGATCCGTCTTCTACATACATTCAATTGTTTGGGAACTACTACCACATTTCAGTTAAATTGGTACAGCACTCTCACCAAAGGGTGCAACAAATATAGCCTGTTACAAGATAATGAGCCTCAAAATATGTTAATAAGCTAGAAACAATACCATGCACCCATTAGTGTTCAAAAGGTTTTTGAGAATGGTACTGTATTGTGGGGTGGTACTGAATTACTGTAAATTACTGACAGCACAGGAAAATGCTTTTAGATTCCAAAAACACAGTATGGTACTGTATTCTGTGGGGTTCACCATTCTCACTAAAGGGTGCAGCAAATATATCCTCTTACAAGGCAGGCCTCAAAATATGTTAAAGAGCAAGAGATTCTTTCCATGCCCATATTTTTCCACAATGCACCATCATTCAGAGTATGCTGCTGTAAATATACAGCAGAAACAGCTAATACTTTAAAATTGTGTTGTACAATTACAGCAATTTTACGGCAGTGTATCGGAATGCCATTGAGACCCAATAATGCATTGCCCTTTACAGTACTGCAATATACAATTACAGTAGCTAACTAGATTATATTTCCTGTAACTTTCTAGCAATTTGTTACAGTGTGTGGTATGTGTTTCAGGGATTCTCCTCATTAACTATCTTATGTTTCTGTCTATCAGTCTTTGTCCGTGGACCCCTTTTAAATTCACAAAATTGCCTATTGACGGGAGAGGGGGAATTGGATTGGATTGTGTGGTGAGTCGAAGATCAGGCTGGAATCTGTAATCAATGTCCCCCCCACCTCAATGCCAGATAAATGCCTATTGTTTCTGAGCTTCTCTCAGTCCAAAGTATTAGAGAAAAATCTTTGCCTTCTTATCAGAGGAGTTATATGATCCTTTCACAGATGCCTAAAGGATCAATGGCAGTGTATCATGAAGACACATTGGACTAATTGCTTTACCAAACATACTGCTCCATAACTTTCAGTCAAGGTTAGCATTTTCCAAGGTCATGGAATGAACACCACATTGTGACTGCAAGTCCCACTCTCTAACTTCTGCTCTGCTGCAGAGTTCCTTATTCGTTGGTGTAAACATCCAATGGATTTCTCTTCTGTAGCGAGTAGCAGTCTCTTGTCAGAGAGAAATGCTCCCAGAATATTAACATGTGGTTACCATGGCAATAGATGAGAGCTACCCAGCAGCTGTGTGATTGGTTGAGCAGGGAAAAGCACCACTTTTACTGTAACCACACAAGTAATGGTGAGTGTACAGGATTTCCACCTGTTATAGTGGAAGCCACACCATGGACTCATTTATTTATTGCATTTCGCATTGGCCTCATATCCTATGATAGACGATTATCCTTTGATGGAAGGGGCCTTTTACAGAAGCATGTTTCAACAGGTAACAGTGAGAATGAATGGACAAAGTAATTCATTCGCTCATCAATAATGAATTAATAGATCTTGATTAAGACCACATTAGTTGCAAGGGACATGGAAAAATCTATCAGTTGCCTAACTTGACATCTGCACAGGCCTTTTACAAGCTTTTCACATGTTGTAAAGTGCTTTTCTCCCCAATTTGGAGATTACGATCTTGTCTCATCGCTGCAACACCCCAATGGGTTCGGGAAAGGCGAAGGTCGAGTCATGCGTCCTCCAAAACATTAACATCTTAACACCCGCAAGCTTAACCCGGAAGCCAGCTGAACCTGAGGCAGCCTGCAGACACACAGGCTGCCACAGGGAGGTGCTAGAGTGCTATGAGCCAAGTAAAGCCCCCCCTGCCAAACCCTTCCCTAACCCGGACAACACTGGTCCAATTGTAGGCCACCCTATGCGGACTCCCGCCCGCACAAGGAGGACTTTAGAGAGCATTAGAACATTAGAATATTAGAGAGCTTAGGCGCTGACACTACAGAGAGTCCAGACTGTGCGACGGTTGAACTATTAGGTGGTGGCCCTGCTGCCCTGTTACGGTTTTCTTCCGTCGAAGGAGAGTCGGACCAAAATGCAGCGTCGTTGATAATATCCATCTTAAATGAAGATGAACACGAACAATACAAAACAACAAACGGAACGTGAAAACCTATACAGCCTATCTGGTGAAATACAAAACACTGAGACAGGAACAATCACCCACGAAACACTGCCTAAATATGGTTCCCAATCAGAGACAACGAGAATCACCTGCCTCTGATTGAGAACCGCCTCAGGCAACCATAGACTTTGCTAGAACACCCCACTAAGCCACAATCCCAAAACCTACGAAAAAATCCCATAATAAAAAATAAAAAAAATCCCATAAACACAACACAAAATAAACACATGTCACACCCTGGCCTGGCCAAATAAATAAAGAGAACACAAAATACTAAGACCAGGGCGCGACAGAACCCCCCCCAAGATGCGGACTCAAAGGCCGCACACCTAAACCCATAGGGGAGGGTCCGGGTGGGCGTCTGTCCACGGTGGCGGCTCCGGCTCTGGACGTGGACCCCACTCCAACCAAGTCTTAGTCCCCCTGTAACGCGTCCTTTGATTGGCGACCCTCGCCGCCGACCTAGGCCTAATAACCTTCACCAAGGACCCCACTGGACTGAGGGGCAGCTCGGGACTGAGGTAGAAGCTCCGGACTGAGGGGAAGCTCGGGACTGAGGGGAAGCTCGGGACTGAGGGGAAGCTCGGGACTGAGGGGTAGCTCCGGACTGAGGGGTAGCTCGGCACTGATGGGAAGCTCAGTACTGAACGGATGCCCAGTACTGAGAGGATGCCTAGTACCGAGAGGAATCCCAGTACTGAGAGGAAGCCCAGTACTGAGAGGAAGCTCAGGCAGGTAGTTGGCTCTGGCAGATCCTGAATAACTGGTGGTTCTGGCAGATCCTGGCAGATCCTGGCTGACTGGCGGTTCTGGAAGATCATGGATGACTGGCAGATCTGGAAGATCATGGCTGACTGGCGAATCCTGGCAGACTGGCAGCTCCGGCAGCGGAGGCTCTGATAGCGCTAGACAGGCGGGAGACTCCGACAGCGCTGGAGAGGAGAAAGGCTCTGGCAGCGCTGAACAGGCGAGGCGCACTGAAGGCCTGGTGCGTGGTGCTGGCACTGGTGGTACTGGGCCGAGGACACTCACAGGAAGCCTGGTGCGGGAGCTGCCACCGGAGGACTGGTGTGTGAAGGTGGCACAGGATGGACCGGACCGTGAAGGTGTACTGGAGAGCCTGAGAGCAGGACTGGCACAGGACGTGCAAGGCTAGGTAGGTACACAGGAGGCCTAGTGCGTGAGGCTGGCACAATCTTCACCAGCCGACTAACACGCACCTCAGGACGAGTATGGAGCGCTGACCCAGGTGCCATCAAATCCCCAACACGCTCCGTCGGGCGAATATCGTACCTAAAGCACCAACCTAGCAACTCCCTCATAACTCTCTCCTCCACTTTCCCCATTACCTCCTTCACAGTCTCTGCTTCACTCACCTCCAACACCGGCTCTGGTTCTGGTCTCCTCCTTGGCTCCTCACGATAAACAGGGGGAGTTGGCTCAGGTCTGAACCCTGACTCTGCCACACTCTCCCTGAGCCCCCCCCCCCCCCCAATACATTTTTGGGGCTGACTCTCGGGCTTCCATCTGCGTCGCCGTGCTGCCTCTTCATACCAGCGCCTTCCGCTTTCCCCCGCCTCCAGTTCTTCTTTGGGGCGGCGATATTCTCCAGGCTGTGTCCAGGGTCCTTTTCCGTCCAATATCTCCTCCCACGTCCAGAAGTCCTGTGATCGCTGCTCCTCACGATAAACAGGGGGAGTTGGCTCAGGTTTGAACCCTGACTCTGCCACACTCTCCCTGAGCCCCCCCCCAATAATGTTTTGGGGCTGACTCTTGGGCTTCCTTCTGCGCCGCCGTGCTTGTCTCTTCGACTCCATTCTCCTATAGCCCTCTTCGCACTGCTCCAGGGAATCCCAGGCGGGCTCCGGCACTCTCTCTGGGTCGACCGCCCACCTGTCTATTTCCTCCCAAGTCGTATACTCTAAACTTCGTAGCTCCTGCTGCCGCTGCCTGTCACCACGCAAATAAATAAAACACAAAATACTAAGACCAGGGCGTGACATGCCCCTCCATAATGTAATGACACCAAAGGAGAATTACGGCAGTAGAATTGCTAAAACATTTATAAAAGTATCATGGAAGATCAGCATTTTTTTAAATGTGTTTATAATTCTTTGATTAACTGAATCATTACAAGGTTGAATATGAGAATGATGACAATATTCCAGACATTGCTTTAGTTATTCAAATTAGCATTGGTACCCAGTGGGCCAACCAAATCCCAGACATGCACATGATCTATCACATTACACATTAGGTAGACAATCATTTCTTAAGTACTTCATATATAGGATTAGTTAATTGAAGATCAAAACCAGGACAACTACAGTATTACAATGACACCTACTAAAAACCCTCACTTTAAAAAAAAATCTCACAATACAGTATATGAAAGACATTCAAAAGTGACCCATTCAACAGCTTAAATAAAGTTGATGTTCTTGCACATCCTTGTAACATCATTCCAAGAACTAACTCCATCACACTGCAATGATGTCCAATAAGAGACAGTCCTCATAAATAAACCATCAATGCATGTATCTGTCAATGTAATGCAAATGCAAGCAAGTCATTTCACTTCCATGAAAATACAGAAAAAAATATTCCTCTTAGCCTTTCTACTTCGAATACCACATTTGAATACACAGAGAAGCTATGCTAGTATCTTCCTGTGTGAGAAATAGCTTGCTCTACCAACTCTGACACAGCTACTTTCAATAATGAGACTGACAGTTTACATCAAAGTGAATTGGGTCATGTGTTGTCAAGTTAGATGATAACTTTTTTTGGAGAAGTTGGAAAGTTTGCAGCTAAGTTTAATGCCATCTGCCAACTGAAAAAGGCATGTCTCCCTGGTTAGTAAGGCCCTGTCCAAAAAAGGGGTGGGTGTCAAACTTTGGGTAAGGTAGTGTGCTTTTTTGGGGCACAGGGGAAGTAGGGTTTTATTACCTCTGGTTTACACTTGCCCTTTTGCAGGTTTTACTATGTACTTTGTCTATCATATAAAAAATGTCCTCATCTGCTTGCTTGCACCTCCACAATATCAAGGAATTTTGGTACTTTCCATTGCTTTTCCTTGCTCTAAATATACCACAAGCATTGGCATGTATTCCTGGCATGCAGCAACTTGAAGGTGGTTATAAATGATTTAAAATGACTTATAACACTTTACCCAATACATTTAGTGTGCTCACTCAGGCGACAACTCCACTATCACATACAGTTGAGTCAGAAGTTTACATACACAGGTTGGAGTCATTAAAACTCGTTTTCCAACTTCTTCATTATAAACTATAATTTGTCAGTTAGGACATATACTTTGTGAATGACACAAGTAATTTTTCCAACAATTGTTTACAGACAGATAATTAAACTTATAATTCACTGTATCACAATTCCAGTGGGTTAGAAGTTTACATACACTAAGTTGACTGTGCCTTTAAACAGCTTGGAAAAGTCCAGAAAATAATGTCCTTACTTTAGAAGATTCTGATAGGTTAATTGACAACATTTGAGTCAATTTCAGGTGTACCTGTGGATGTATTTCAAGGCCTACCTTCAAACTCAGTGCCTCTTTGCTTGACATCATGGGAAAATCAAAAGAAATCAGCCAAGACCTCAGAAAAAAAATTGACCTCCACAAGTCTGGTTCATCCTTGGGAGCAACTTCCAAACACCTGAAGGTACCATGTTCATCTGTACAAACAATAGTACCCAAGTATAAACACCATACCGCTTAGGAAGGAGTCGTGTTCTGTCTCCTCGAGATGAATGTACTTTGGTTACGAAAAGTGCAAATCAATCCCAGAGCAACAGCATAGGACCTTGTGAAGATGCTGGAGGAAACAGGTACAAAATGATTTATATCCTGTCACGCCCTGGCCTTAGTTATTTTTGTTTTCTTCATTATTTTGGTTAGGCCAGGGTGTGACATGGGTGATGTATGGTTTTGTCTCATCTAGGGTGTTTGTCTTGCCTAGGGGTTTTGTAAGTTTATGGGGCTGTATCCTTTCTAGGTAATTGTATATCTATTGCAGCTGTCTATCGTTGTCTCTGATTGGGAACCATATTTAGGCAGCTATATTCTGGTATTTTGTGGGTGATTGTTTCCTGTGTCAGTGTTTGTGCCACACGGGACTGTTTCGGTTAGTTCACGTTTATTGTTTTTTGTACAGTGCCTTGCGAAAGTATTCGGCCCCCTTGAACTTTGCGACCTTTTGCCACATTTCAGGCTTCAAACATAAAGATATAAAACTGTATTTTTTTGTGAAGAATCAACAACAAGTGGGATACAATCATGAAGTGGAACGACATTTATTGGATATTTCAAATATTGGATATTAACAAATCAAAAACTGAAAAATTGGGCGTGCAAAATTATTCAGCCCCTTTACTTTCAGTGCAGCAAACTCTCTCCAGAAGTTCAGTGAGGATCTCTGAATGATCCAATGTTGACCTAAATGACTAATGATAATAAATACAATCCACCTGTGTGTAATCAAGTCTCCGTATAAATGCACCTGCACTGTGATAGTCTCAGAGGTCCGTTAAAAGCGCAGAGAGCATCATGAAGAACAAGGAACACACCAGGCAGGTCCGAGATACTGTTGTGAAGAAGTTTAAAGCCAGATTTGGATACAAAAGATTTCCCAAGCTTTAAACATCCAAAGGAGCACTGTGCAAGCGATAATATTGAAAAGGAAGGAGTATCAGAACACTGCAAATCTACCAAGACCTGGCCGTCCCTCTAAACTTTCAGCTCATACAAGGAGAAGACTGATCAGAGATGCAGCCAATAGGCCCATGATCACTCTGGATGAACTGCAGAGATCTACAGCTGAGGTGGGAGACTCTGTCCATAGGACAACAATCAGTCGTATATTGCACAAATCTGGCCTTTATGGAAGAGTGGCAAGAAGAAAGCCATTTCTTAAAGATATCCATAAAAAGTGTTGTTTAAAGTTTGCCACAAGCCACCTGGGAGACACACCAAACATGTGGAAGAAGGTGCTCTGGTCAGATGAAACCAAAATTGAACTTTTTGGCAACAATGCAAAACGTTATGTTTGGCGTAAAAGCAACACAGCTCATCACCCTGAACACACCATCTCCACTGTCAAACATGGTGGGGGCATCATCATGGTTTGGGCCTGCTTTTCCTCAGCAGGCACAGGGAAGATGGTTAAAATTGATGGGAAGATGGATGGAGCCAAATACAGGACCATTCTGGAAGAAAACCTGATGGAGTCTGCAAAAGACCTGAGACTGGGACGGAGATTTGTCTTCCAACAAGACAATGATCCAAAACATAAAGCAAAATCTACAATGGAATGGTTCAAAAATAAACATATCCAGGTGTTAGAATGGCCAAGTCAAAGTCCAGACCTGAATCCAATCGAGAATCTGTGGAAAGAACTGAAAACTGCTGTTCACAAATGCTCTCCATCCAACCTCACTGAGCTCGAGCTGTTTTGCAAGGAGGAATGGGAAAAAATGTCAGTCTCTCGATCTGCAAAACTGATAGAGACATACCCCAAGCGACTTACAGTTGTAATTGCAGCAAAAGGTGGCGCTACAAAGTATTAACTTAAGGGGGCTGAATAATTTTGCACGCCCAAGTTTTCAGTTTTTGATTTGTTAAAAAAGTTTGAAATATCCAATAAATGTCGTTCCACTTCATGATTGTGTCCCACTTGTTGTTGATTCTTCACAAAAAAATACAGTTTTATATCTTTATGTTTGAAGCCTAAAATGTGGCAAAAGGTCGCAAAGTTCAAGGGGGCCGAATACTTTCGCAAGGCACTGTATTTGTGGTCATGTTGAGTTTTTTCTTATTAAAAAACCATGGACACCTACCACGCTGCGTATTGGTTCGATCCTTGTTTCACCTCTTCAGACGAAGAGGAGGAAAACCTTGACAGAATCACCCACCAAAACAGGACCAAGCAGCGTGGTGACAGGCAGCGGCAGGAGGAGCAGCGATGTCAGGATTATTGGAGCAGTATCTGGACTATACAACTTGGGAATAGATAGACTGTTACAGTAACGTCTGTGAGTATAACAGAACTGATATGGCAGGCGAAAACCCGAGGAAAATACATCCGTCATTTTTTTTGTTGAGCTACCATCTACTTCAAATGTGAAGCTACTCCTATGGCATCCACTAGATGTCAAGTCTTTATACATGGTTTCAGGCTAGTTTCTTGATAAACCAACGAGTAATAGTTGTTTATCCAAGAGGAGCAGTCCAGCAAAAATAGTCTCTTTGTTTGACTCGTATAGTTTGACTTGTTTGGACAAACTTTGCTGGTACATTTTTGGATTTGTTTGTCTGCATCTTGAAGGACTTGATTACTGAGTTCATTGGCTCCAAATAAACTGACATTTTGGGGATATAAAGAAGGACCTTATTGATCAAAACAACCATTCATTGTGTGGCTGGGACCCTTGTGATTACAACCAGAGGAAGATCTTCAAAGGTATTTTTGATTTTGTATAACCTGTGCTGGTTGAAATAGTATTTTGGGCTGGGGCGCTGTCCTCAGAAAATTGCATGGTATGCTTTCGCCGTAAAGCCTTTTTGAAATCTGACAAAGCGGCTGGATTAACAAGTTAACTTCTTGGCTCTACCCATCCCTGTAGCGGGATAATTGTCATCAACAACCGCTGGATTGCATAGTGCCACATTCAAATAATATTACTAAATCTATTTATATTCATGAAATCACAAGTGCAATATTGCAAAACACAGCTTAGCCTTTTGTTAACCTCTTGAAGCTTGGGGGCACTATTTTTATGTTTGGAAAAATAACGTTCCCAAAGTAAACGGCCTATTTCTCAGGACCAGTTGCTAGAATATGCATATAATTGACGGATTAGGATGGAAAACACTCAAAATATTGTCTGTGAGTATAACAGAACTGATATTGCATGCAAAACCCTGAGAAGAATCAAACCAGGAAGTGGCTTCTATTTTGAAAACTCCACGTTCCATAGCCTCCCATTGCTCCCTTTAAAGGGTTATCAACCAGATTCATTTTTCTGTGGCTTCCCTAAGTTGTCAACAGTCTTTAGACATAATTTCAGGCTTTTATTTTGAAAAATGATCGTGAAGGATCACATTGCGTAAGTGGAGAGGTGGGGGCTCTCAGAGTGAGTTTGTGCGCAATTGAGTAAAGCCGCCATTGTTCCTCCCGCTGTTATGGAAAAAGCTACACAACTCGGTTGATATATTATCAAATATATATTTTAAAAACTACCTGAGGAATGATTATAAAAAACGTATGACATGTTTCTATGGACATTATGAAGACTATTTGGAATTTCCGTCTGCGTTGTCGTGACCGCTATTTCCTGTGGATTTCTGAATGTGACAAACAAACGTCGGTATTTTGGGTATAGAAATAATCTTTAAGGAACAAAAGGAACATTTGCTGTGTAACTGGGAGTCTCGTGAGTGAAAACATCCGAAGATCATCAAAGGTAAACAGCTATGATGATTGCTTTTCTGATTTTCGTGACCGAGCTTCCTGATGCTAAGTGTACATAATGCTATGCTAGGCTATCGATAAACTTACACAAACGCTTGGATTGCTTTCGCTGTACAGCATAAGTTCAAAATCTGAGACGACCCCTATGAGTTATCATAGGGGTCCAGTGAGTGGTTGGGCTGGCTGGAGACAT
This sequence comes from Oncorhynchus kisutch, assembly GCF_002021735.2. Classification (NCBI taxonomy): domain Eukaryota; kingdom Metazoa; phylum Chordata; class Actinopteri; order Salmoniformes; family Salmonidae; genus Oncorhynchus; species Oncorhynchus kisutch. The sequence goes on along the minus strand of NC_034182.2, from coordinate 17,636,102 downwards.
GGCGATTCAGACAGCTAGCAGGCCGGGGCTAGCAAGCTAGCAGAAGGGCCTTAGAAGGACGTCGTAAACATCGGATAGACTGTTTTAGCCTCCGCGTGCGGTGACGTCGATAGACCAGTTGTGATGGATTAGTAGGGTTCCGAGTAGCAGAGGGGTCCATGTCCAATTGGCAAAATAGGTATAGTGGCACAAGAAATTGGCCGATGGATCTATTCAGCTGACAGTCCAATATGCAGCTAACAGGCCGCGGCTAGTAGGCTAGCAGATGGGCATTCAGGTGATGTCGCGGCATAGGGGCCAGTTGAATACCCCCTCGAGCATGTTACATCGGTAGTCCAGTCGTGAAAGATTGGCAGGGTTCCCTGCCCTGTACCGGGAGTAGAAGGGGTCCGGGTATTGTAGCCTAGGAGTGGCTGATGGGCCTCTTCAGCTAGCCGGGAGAATTGGCCTAGCATGGGCTTGCTCCAGGCTAATTGGTGCTTGCTGCGGGACAGACGTTAGCCAGGAGTAGTCACTCGAGTTGCAGCTAGCTAGCTGCGATGATCCGGTGAAAGGTTCAGAGCTTGCAGTAGGAACCCGGGGATATGGAGAGAAAATAGGTCCGGTATGCTCTGGTTTGAGTCACTTTCTACAAACTGGTGAGAGCTTTCTAAGCTTCTATTTTGAAAACTCCATGTCCCATAGCCTCCCATTGCTCCATTTAAAGGGATATCAACCAGATTCCCTTTCCCATCGCTTTCGCAAGGTGTCAACAGTCTTCAGACATAGTTTCAGGCTTTTATTTTGAAAAATGAGCCAGAACGATAACATCATGTCAAGTGGTCACATGCGTTTTGCTAGCGCAACAGAATTTGGACAGCTATTGTTTTTCCTTCTCCTACTGTGAAAGACATTTGCGGTTGAAATATTGTCGATTATATATTTTAAAAACAACCTGAGGATTGATTATAAAAAACGTTTGACATGTTTCTGTGGACATTATGGAAACAATTTGGAATTTTCATCTGCGTTGTCATGACCGCTCTTTCCTGTGGATTTCTGAACATTGTCGCGTGACAAACAAACGGAGGAATTTTGGATATATAAAAATAATCTTTATGGAACAAAAGGAACATTTGCTGTGTAACTGGGAGTCTCGTGAGTGAAAACATCCGAAGATCATCAAAGGTAAACGATTCATTTGATTGCTTTTCTGATTTTCGTGACCGAGCTACCTGATGCTAAGTGTACTTAATGTTTTGTCGTGCGATCGATAAATTTACACGCTTGGATTGCTTTCGCTGTAAAGCAGAATTTCAAAATCTGAGATGACAGGTGGATTAACAAAAGGCTAAACTGTGTTTTGCAATGTTGCACTTGTGATTTCATGAATATGAATATTTTTTGTAATATTATTTGACTGAGGCGCTATGCTATTCAGCGGTAGCTGATGACAATTATCCCACTTAAGGGATGCGTAGCGTCAAGAAGTTAAACAATTAACCATCATCAAGACTCATGTTACTACTGCATGAAGCTAAAGCTAACCAACTAGGGTCAATGTTAGCTAGCTAACATTAGGCTATAACTAGCCATTTAAATTGCCTTCTGAGATACAAATAATATTACTATACAGATCATACACGTAATGTTAGCTAGCAAGCCAGTCAGCTAACATTAGCGAGCTAACAATATGCTTTAACTTGTAATGAAAACGAATCACGAAATTTGAAAATGTAGCAAGCTACTCTTACATACATGGATGAATGCTTCTCCCTCTGTCACAGATGCCATGGTTGACCTTAGTTTGAAGATGTAATCCGGAGACAGGTGTTTTATACAACTGCCTTGTGTGTTCTCGTTTTGACTCCCTCTGCAAATTTGCATTAAACGCCCGAATTGTCTCCATCTCCTTATCTATCATGCTGTGCTTCCACCGGGCATTCCACTTATTTAAATACTAGGTCCAATTCTTGGGACGACACTGTTTGTCGCCGTTTCAGAAGACTATCATATCTGGTTCAATAATTTTTTATAACCTAACTAAGGAATTCCCTTATCGTCTGATTCATTCATTTTCAGAGTCCTCCAGAAAGTGGAGAGCATTAGCAACAATTTTGCAGTTCTTTGTGATATCTTTAAAAAAAGCAGCATTAGAAAATAATTACCTACACATACTGAGCAGCACGTTATAGACAGAAATCTGATACATGGCAGACCAATCCAAACTCATCTCAGCCAATCAAGGCTAGTGGGAAGGTTCTGCTTTTTCCATGGCTAAACCAACTAGGCTCGTAATTTAACAAGAAATTCCACAAATTACCTGTTAAATCAAATCAAATCAAATGTATTTATATAGCCCTTCGTACATCAGCTGATATCTCAAAGTGCTGTACAGAAACCCAGCCTAAAACCCCAAACAGCAAGCAATGCAGGTGTAGAAGCACGGTGGCTAGGAAAAACTCCCTAGAAAGGCCAAAACCTAGGAAGAAACCTAGAGAGGAACCAGGCTATGTGGGGTGGCCAGTCCTCTTCTGGCTGTGCCGGGTGGAGATTATAACAGAACATGGCCAAGATGTTCAAATGTTTAGAAATGACGAGCATGGTCAAATAATAATAAGGCAGAACAGTTGAAACTGGAGCAGCAGCACGGCCAGGTGGACTGGGGACAGCAAGGAGTCATCATGTCAGGTAGTCCTGAGGCATGGTCCTAGGGCTCAGGTCTTCAGAGAGAGGAAGAAAGAGAGAATTAGAGAGAGCACACTTATATTCACACAGGACACCGAATAGGACAGGAGAAGTACTCCAGATATAACAAACTGACCCTAGCCCCCGACACATAAACTACTGCAGCATAAATACTGGAGGCTGAGACAGGAGGGGTCAGGAGACACTGTGGCCCCATCCGAGGACACCCCCGGACAGGGCCAAACAGGAAGGATATAACCCCACCCACTTTGCAAAAGCACTGCCCCCACACCACTAGAGGGATATCTTCAACCACCAACTTACCATCCTGAGACAAGGCTGAATATAGCCCACAAAGATCTCCGCCACGGCACAACCCAAAGGGGGGCACCAACCCAGACAGGAAGATCACATCAGTGACTCAACCCACTCAAGTGACGCACCCCTCCAAGGGACGGTATGAAAGAGCCCCAGTAAGCCAGTGACTCAGCCCCTGTAATAGGGTTAGAGGCAGAGAATCCCAGTGGAAAGAGGGGAACCGGCCAGTCAGAGACAGCAAGGGCGGTCCGTTGCTCCAGAGCCTTTCCGTTCACCTTCCCACTCCTGGGCCAGACTACACTCAATCATCTGACCCACTGAAGAGATGAGTCTTCAGTAAAGACTTAAAGGTTGAGACCGAGTTTGCATCTCTTGCATAGGTAGGCAGACCATTCCATAAAAATGGAGCTCTATAGCAGAAAGCCTTGCCTCCAGCTGTTTGCTTAGAAATTCTAGGGACAATTAGGAGGCCTGCGTCTTGTGACCGTAGCGTACGTGTAGGTATGTACGGCAGGACCAAATCAGAGAGATAGGTGATACATGCATACATGCAAGCCCATGTAATGCTTTGTAGGTTAGCAGTAAAACCTTGAAATCAGCCCTTGCCTTGACAGGAAGCCAGTGTAGGGAGGCTAGCACTGGAGTAATATGATCATTTTTTGGGGTTCTAGTCAGGATTCTCGCAGCCGTATTTAGCACTAACTGAAGTTTATTTAGTGCTTTATCCGGGTAGCCGGAAAGTAGAGCATTGCAGTAGTCTAACCTAGAAGTGACAAAAGCATCGATAAATTTTTCTGCATCATTTTTGGACAGAAAGTTTCAGATTTTTGCAATGTTACGTAGATGGGAAAAAAGCTGCCCTTGAAATGGTCTTGATATGTTCTTCAAAAGAGAGATCAGGGTCCAGAGTAACGCCGAGGTCCTTCACCATTTTATTTGAGACGACTGTACAACCATTCAGATGAATTGTCAGATTCAACAGAAGATCTCTTTGTTTCTTGGGACCTAGAACAAGCATCTCTGTTTTGTCCGAGTTTAAAAGTAGAAAGTTTGCAGCCATCCACTTTCCTTATGTCTGAAACACATGCTTCTAGCGAGGGCAATTTTGGGGCTTCACCATGTTTCATTGAAATGTACAGCTGTAATAAAATGGTGGTCCGATAGTCCAGGATTATGAGGAAAAACATTAAGATCCACAACATTTATTCCATGGGACAAAACTAGGTCCAGAGTATGACTGTGACAGTGAGTGGGTCCAGAGACATGTTGGACAAAACCCACTGAGTCGATGATGGCTCGGAAAGCCTTTTGGAGTGGGTCTGTGGACTTTTCCATGTGAATATTAAAGTCACCAAAGATTAGAATATTATCTGCTATGACTACAAGGTCCGATAGGAATTCAGGGAACTCAATGAGGAATGCTGTATATGGCCCAGGAGGCCTGTAAACAGTAGCTATAAAAAGTGATTTATTAGGCTGCATAGCTTTCATGACTAGAAGCTCAAAAGACGAAAACGTCATTTTTTTTTGTCAATTGAAATTTGCTATCGTAAATGTTAGCAACACCTCCGCCTTTGAGGTATGCACGGGGGATATGGTCACTAGTGTAGCCAGGAGGCCTCATTTAACACAGTAAATTCATCAGGCTTAAGCCATGATGGCCAATCACATCAAGATTATGATCAGTGATTAGTTCATTGACTATAATTGCCTTTGAAGTAAGGGATCTAACATTAAGTAGCCCAATTTTGAGATGTGAGGTATCATGATCTATTTCAATAATGACAGGAATGGAGGAGGTCTTTATCCTAGTGATATTGCTAAGGCGAACACCGCCATGTTTAGTTTTGCCCAACCTAGGTCGAGGCACAGACACGGTCTCAATGGTGATAGCTGAGCTGACTACACTGACTGTGCTAGTGGCAGACTCCACTATGCTGGCAGGCTGGCTAACAGCCTGCTGCCTGGCCTGCACCCTATTTCATTGTGGAGCTAGAAGAGTTAGAGCCCTGTCTATGTTGGTAGATAAGATGAGAGCACCCCTCCAGCTAGGATGGAGTCTGTCACTCCTCAGCAGGTCCGGCTTGGTCCTGTTTGTGGGTGAGTCCCAGAAAGAGGGCCAATTATCTACAAATTCTATCTTTTGGGAGGGGCAGAAAACAGTTTTCAACCAGCGATTGAGTTGTGTGACTCTGCTGTAGAGGTCATCACTCCCCCTAACTGGGAGGGGGCCAGAGACAATTACTCGATGCCGACACATCTTTCTAGCTGATTTACATGCAGAAGCTATGTTGCGCTTGGTGATCTCTGACTGTTTCATCCTAACATCGTTGGTGTCGACGTGGATAACAATATCTCTATACTCTCTACACTCGCCAGTTTTAGCTTTAGCCAGCACCATCTTCAGATTAGCCTTAACGTCGGTAGCCCTGCCCCTTGGTAAACAGTGTATGATCGCTGGATGATTCGTTTAAAGTCTAATACTGCGGGTACTGGAGTTGCCAATGGCTAGAGTTTTCAATTTGTCAGAGCTAATGGTGGGAAGCTTCGGCGTCTCAGACCCCGTAACGGGAGGAGTAGAGACAAGAGAAGGCTCGGCCTCTGACTCCGACTCGCTGCTTAATGGGGAAAACCGGTTGAACGTTTCTGTCGGCTGAATGAGCGACACCGGTTGAGCATTCCTACAGCATTTAATTCCAGAAACCGAGAGAAAGTTGTCCGGCTGCGGGGACCGTGCGAGGGGATTTATACTAACGTTACTATCTGTACTTACTGGTGGCACAGACGCTGTTTCATCATTTCCTACACTGAAATTACCCTTGCCTAACGATTGCATCTGAAGCTGGGCTTGCAGCACAGCTATCCTCGCCATAAGGCGATCGTTCTCCTGTATATTATGAGTACAGCGACTGCAATTAGAAGGCATCATGTTAATGTTACTACTTAGCTGCGGCTGTTGGAGGTCCTGACGAACCATGTGAAAAAAGTTGAGAAAGTTGAGGGAAAAAGTTGAGGGAAAAAACAAAAATATAAACGGTAATTAAAAAGTAAAAACCGTAAAGATGTCAGGTAGCAAAATAGGTTGGCAACAAAACGCACAGCAACACGTAAACAAGTCTGCAAGGCAGATCAAGTTTTAGCAAGGCACACCTGTTAATTGAAATACTTTCCAGGGGACTACCTCACGAAGCTGGTTGAGAGAATGCCAAGCGTGTGCAAAGCTGTCAGCAAGGTTGAGAGTGGCTACTTTGAATAATCTCAAAATAGATTGTCATTTGTTTAACACTTTTCGTTGCTACATGATTCCATATGTTATTTCATAGTTGATGTCTTCACTATTATTATACAATGTAGAAAATAGTTTTTTAAAAAGAAGAGAAAACCCTGAAATGAGTAGGTGTCCAAACTTTTGTCCTTGATAATCTTTTTGGCCTTCCTGTGACATCGGGTGCTGTAGATGTCCTGGAGGGCAGGTAGTTTGCCCCCGGTGATGCACCGCCCTCTGAAGAGACTTGAGGATGCGGGCGGTGCAGTTGCCACACCAGGCATTGGAATAATGTAGTAACCAAAAATGTGTTAAATCAAAATATATTTTATGTCCTTCAAAGTAGCCACCCTTTGCCTTGATGACTGCCAACAGTGTGCAAAGCTTTCTATCAACCAGCTTCATGAGGTAGTTATCTGGAATGCATTTCAATTAACAGGTGTGTCTTGTTAAATGTTAATTTATGAAATTTCTTAGCTTCTTAATGAGTTTGAGACAATCAGTTGTGTTGTGACAAGTTAGGGTGGTATACAGAAAATAGCCCTATTTGGTAAAAGACCAGGTCCATATTATAACAAGAACAGCTCATATAAGAAAAGAGAAACGACAGTCCAATTGAGATGGTTTGGGACGAGTTGGACCGTAGAGTGGGGCTGGTACATAGAAGATAGCCCTATTTGGTAAAAGACCAAGTCCATATTATGGCAAGAACAGCTCAAATAAGCATGGAAATGACAGTCCATCATTACTTTAAGATATGAAGGTCAGTCAATTTGGAAAATTAAGAACGTTGAACGTTTCTTCAAGTGCAGTCGCAAAAACCATCAAGCGTTATGATGAAACTGGCTCTCATGAGGACTGCCACTGGAAAGGAAGACCCAGTGTTACCTCTGCAGAGGATAAGTTCATTAGAGTTTCCAGCCACAGAGATTGCAGCCCAAATAAATGCTACAGAGTTCAAGTAAGACACATCTCAACATCAACTGTTCAGCGGACACTGCATGAACCATACCTTCTTGGTCAAATTGCTGCAAAGAAACCACTGCTAAAGGACACATATAAGAAGAGACTTGCTTAGGCCAAAAAACACGAGCAATGGGCATTAGACCGGTGGAAATCTGTCCTTTGGTCTGATGAGTCCAAATTTGAGTCCATTTTTGTTTCCAACTGCCGTGTCCTTGTGAGACGTAGGGTAGGTGAACGGATGATCTCCACATGTGTTGTTCCCACCGTGAAGCATGGAGGAGGTGCTTTGCTGGTGACACTGTCTGTGATTTATTTAGAATTCAAGGCACACAACCAGCATGACTACCACAGCATTCTGCAGCAATATGCCATCCCATCTTGTTTGCGCTTAGTGGGACTATCATTTGTTTTTCAACATGACAATGACCCAACACACCTCCAGGCTGTGAAAGAGCTATTTGACCAAGGAGAGTGATGGAGTGCTGCATCAGATGACCTGGCCTCCACAATCACCCGACCTCAACCCAATTGAGATGGTTTGGGATGAGTTGGACCGCAGAGTGAAGGAAGACGGTAGGTATAGGGCGGCGCACAATTGGACCAGCGTTGTGTTGCCGGGTTAGGCCGGGGTAGGCCCTCATTGTAAAATAAGAATTTGTTCTTAACTGACTTGCCTAGTTAAATAAAGGTTCAATAAAAAAATAAGCAGCCAACAAGTGCTCAGCATTTGGCAACTCCTTCAAGATTATTGGAAAAGTATTCCAGGTGAAGCTGGTTGAGGGAATGCCAAGAGTGTGCAAAGCTGTCAAGGAAAATGGTGGCTACTTTGAAGAATCTCATATTTTGATTTGTTAATACTTTTTTAGTTACTACATAATACCTGTGTTTTTTCATGATTTGGATGTCTTCACTACTTTTCTGCAATGTAGAAATTAAAGAAAAAGCCTGGAATGAGTAGGGGTCCAAACTTTTGACTGGTACTCTACGACATTGGTGGGAACTACAATTCACTCGAAAATATGCAAATAAGGTTGAGTAAATTCTCAAGTTGTCTGTTCACTCAATCTAAAAGTTGAGGAAACTCACAATCCTATTACATTTGGTTGCTTTACAATTGTATGTTGAATCAACTTCAATGCTATTGCACCTGGTTGCCTTACAATTGAATTAACATGTTTTTTTGTATTTTTTACAGTGACTGTTTGACTTGCTGCAACAGGCACAGATCTCATGAATACACAGCCTTGGGCTTAGTCTGTTTACAGTTCTGATACACTTCTAGATATTCACAGAGAAGGTGAGAGCAAGGTCAAGCCATACATTATACAGGCAGTACATTTTGCAGTGTATAAAGTCCTTAGAGGATTGATCAAGTCCATATGGATGGTGTCCAAGTTAGTGCAACTACAGTATAATGTATTAGGAATTATAATAAAATAACTGATGCCCTTGGATGATATTCATAAGAAGTTACAATGGCCTTGTCAAGAATCCACTCACTCCAAAGTGTGTTTCTGGAAAAGTATTCATGCACAGCCAAAACTTCCAGAGGTAGGTCCTCAAACAACCTACTCCTATAATGAAGAAGCTTGACTTGGACAAAAGCTGTGGTGATTGTGGTTACAGGGGGCCACTCCGGTTGAATCGGGAGCTTGGTGATTTCAATGCATAGCACGGTCACAGGTCTCTAACCCTCAGGGGTAATGGGGCAGTTGGGTAGTGGCTGAGTTCACTGCTCTGACTGTTGCCCAGGGCAGGTCCGGAATACCTAACCTCCCCATAGCACTACATGTGCTCAGTCTATTTTAGAGATAGAGGAATGATGAAGTGAGCTAAAAACAGGGGGAGGTGAGAGAGAAATGAGGAGAGAGAGGGTATGAATCTCCCTCCCCCTCCCTCCCTCCCTGTTTTTCCCTTGGCTATATATCCGAATACTCTTCCAGGGTCCAGCCCTCTTTCGCAGAAAGAAAAAAAAAATGTTGAGTAGCCCTAGTTAGGAGAATAGGATGTTTGTCTCTACTTAGTAATTGTATTACATTTATTTAACTAGGCAAGTCAGTTAAGAACAAATTCTTATTTACAGTGATGGCCTACCACGGCCAAACCCTAACCTGGACAACGCTGGGACAATTGTGAACAACCCTATGGAACTCCCAATCACGTCCGGTTGTGATACAGCCTGGAATCAAACTAGGGTCTCCAGTGCTGAGATTTAGTACACTTGGGAGCCCCCGAGGGAGACCTGTTTTTCAACAAAAACACCCACAAAAAATTTACATTTGTCTTCATGTACAATAATCTTTCCAGAACCGTAAGACTCCGTGTGTTGGATCTTGACCAATGTTGACAATTACAAAATTGGTGTGTGGGTGTGTGTTCCCAGCCTTGGGGTATTTTCAAACAGGCTTTCCAAGCGTGGCATTAGCCTAGATTAACAGTCCAGTCTGGTGTCCCTCTCCACGTCTGTAAGATTTTAAAAAGGGTTAACACAACCTGCGCCCCCCTGACTATTGCCAATCAGTGTTCCTTTATCCCTGTGCTGGCCCAGATGGCCGCCATATGTTGACAAAACATGGACAGAGAGCCAGGAACACACGACTGGAGACAGGGGAGAATGCACAAGATGGTGTGCCATTATTTGTTTACTCATGCACCCCCAATGCCTTTAGTGGGAGTGTCCAGCAATCACAATTCATGTTGACTATTCGACTTAATTTCAACCGTACGCTAGTACGAACAAAGTAATTACTAGAGTAACTTGAAGCATGTTTTTCAGAGGATGTGAGAAAAATGTTGTTTGGTTGTTTGATATATACTGTAAGCTCAACTCAGATGGAGCATCATCTCTGAGTTGAGTAAAATCCTCAAGGTCAGAGGCTTGTTAACATGTAACAACTAAGAAAGGGACATTTGTAATTGTTATGGATCCCCATCCTGGGGTCTAGCAAAAATAAGTCAGTTTATACCATTTTAAAAACATTACATTCACAGATTTCACAACACACTGCCCTCCGGTCCCTACTCCACCAATACCACAGGCCATGCTACCCTGTTCTGAGCCAATTGCAATTTTCCTGAGTCTCTTTGTGGCACCTGACCACACAACTGAACAGCAGTCCAAGTGTGACAAAACTAGGGCCTGTAGGACCTGCCTTGTTGATAGCATTAAGGCAGAGCACTGCTTTATTATAGACAGACTTCTCTCCATCTTAGCTACTGTTGTGTCAACCATGACTGTTTTGACCTCAACTTGCTCAATTTCCACATTATTTATTATGATTTAGAGTTTAGTGAATGTTTTGTCCCAAATACAATGCTTTTAGTTTTAGAAATGTTTAGGACAAAGTATTCCTTGCCACCCACTCTGAAACTGCAACTCACTGTTAAATGTTGCAGTCATTTCAGTCACTGTAGTAGTTGACAGGTATAGTGTGGAGTCATCCGCATACATACACAGAGGCATGTCATTAGTAAAGATTGAATAAAGGGGCATAAACAGCTACCCTGTGGAATTCCTGATTCTTCCTGGATTATATTGGAGAGGCTTGCAATTAAAGAACACCCTCTGTTCTGTTAGACAGGTAACTCTTTATCCACATATTTATTGCCATTTATTGCCACCGAGGCCCGCCTGCTGTAACTGCTTACTGACTGTACACTAACCTTACGACATGATTGTACAAAGTTTACTAACGCATTAGTAAACTCCAAAAAGTTCTGGGACACCGTGAAGTCCATGGAGAACAAGAGCACCTCCTCCCAGCTGCCCACTGCACTGAGGCTAGGTAACACGGTCACCACTGATAAATCCATGATTATCGAAAACTTCAATAAGCATTTCTCAACGGCTGGCCATGCCTTCCGCCTGGCTACTTCAACCTCGGCCAACAGCTCCGCCCCCCCCGCAGCTCCTCGCCCAAGCCTCTCCAGGTTCTCCTTTAACCAAATCCAGATAGCAGATGTTCTGAAAGAGCTGCAAAACCTGGACCCGTACAAATCAGCTGGGCTTGACAATCTGGACCCTCTATTTCTGAAACTATCTGCCACCATTGTCGCAACCCCTATTACCAGCCTGTTCAACCTCTCTTTCATATCGTCTGAGATCCCCAAGGATTGGAAAGCTGCCGCAGTCATCCCCCTCTTCAAAGGGGGAGACACCCTGGACCCAAACTGTTACAGACCTATATCCATCCTGCCCTGCCTATCTAAGGTCTTCGAAAGCCAAGTCAACAAACAGGTCACTGACCATCTCGAATCCCACCGCACCTTCTCCGCTGTGCAATCTGGTTTCCGAGCCGGTCATGGGTGCACCTCAGCCACACTCAAGGTACTCAACGATATCATAACTGCCATCGATAAAAGACAGTACTGTGCAGCCGTCTTCATCGACCTTGCCAAGGCTTTCGACTCTGTCAATCACCATATTCTTATCGGCAGACTCGGGAGCCTCGGTTTTTCGGATGACTGCCTTGCCTGGTTCACCAATTACTTTGCAGACAGAGTTCAGTGCGTCAAATCGGAGGGCATGCTGTCTGGTCCTCTGGCAGTCTCTATGGGGGTGCCACAGGGTTCAATTCTCGGGCCGACTCTTTTCTCTGTGTATATCAATGATGTTGCTCTTGCTGCGGGCGATTCCCTGATCCACCTCTATGCAGACGACACCATTCTATATACCTTCGGCCCGTCTTTGGACACTGTGCTATCTAACCTCCAAACAAGCTTCAATGCCATACAACACTCCTTCCGTGGCCTCCAACTGCTCTTAAACGCTAGTAAAACCAAATGCATGCTTTTCAACCGGTCGCTGCCTGCACCCGCATGCCCGACTAGCATCACCACCCTGGATGGTTCCGACCTAGAATATGTGGACGTCTATAAGTACCTAGGTGTCTGGCTAGACTGCAAACTCTCCTTCCAGACTCATATCAAACATCTCCAATCGAAAATCAAATCAAGAGTCGGCTTTCTATTCCGCAACAAAGCCTCCTTCACTCACGCCGCCAAGCTTACCCTAGTAAAACTGACTATCCTACCGATCCTCGACTTCGGCGATGTCATCTACAAAATGGCTTCCAACACTCTACTCAGCAAACTGGATGCAGTCTATCACAGTGCCATCCGTTTCGTCACTAAAGCACCTTATACCACCCACCACTGCGACTTGTATGCTCTAGTCGGCTGGCCCTCGCTACATATTCGTCGCCAGACCCACTGGCTCCAGGTCATCTACAAGTCCATGCTAGGTAAAGCTCCGCCTTATCTCAGCTCACTGGTCACGATGGCAACACCCATCCGTAGCACGCGCTCCAGCAGGTGTATCTCACTGATCATCCCTAAACCCAACACCTCATTTGGCCGCCTTTCGTTCCAGTACTCTGCTGCCTGTGACTGGAACGAATTGCAAAAATCGCTGAAGTTGGAGACTTTTATCTCCCTCACCAACTTCAAACATCTGCTATCTGAGCAGCTAACCGATCGCTGCACGCTGTACATAGTCTATTGGTAAATAGCCCACCCTTTCTCACCTACCTCATCCCCATACTGTTTTTATTTATTTACTTTTCTGCTCTTTTGCACACCAATATCTCTACCTGTACATGACCATCTGATCATTCATCACTCCAGTGTTAATCTGCAAAATTGTAATTATTTGCCTACCTCCTCATGCCTTTTGCACACATTGTATATAGACTCCCCCTTTGGTTTCTACTGTGTTATTGACTTGTTAATTGTTTACTCCATGTGTAACTCTTTGTTGTCTGCTCACACTGCTATGCTTTATCTTGGCCAGGTCGCAGTTGCAAATGAGAACTTGTTCTCAACTAGCCTACCTGGTTAAATAAAGGTGAAATAAATTTTTTTTTTTTTAAAGTTCTTTTAGCTTTGCTGACGGATGTTACTTTGGCTAATATGGTGACAATGATGTAGGCTGTGTGTAGCGGTTTGGCTTGAATGGTTTTTTCACCTGGTCACATACAGCTGATGTTTTGTGCATTGAAGACCACAAGTGAAGGGAAGAGGTGAAAGGAGGAGCGCATAACGTAGATGCGAGAAGGAATACAACGTGGCTACTATGAAACTGTGAACTGTGTTTACGCATGGTCAGGGGTGTATTAATTCTGCCGATTCTGTTGAAAAACTTTACATGAACAGAATCAAACAGAACAAAAAACGGGGATAAACATTCCCGAATTTGTCCAATAGAAACTCTTGTTTACAACTGTTGGACTAATGATTACACCCACTATCAGCTAGGTTGTAGCAACCTCATGATGGGTTTAGGGAACATTTGAGTATCATGTAGTAGCCTAAAGCTGTCGCTGTTATATTTACCTGGGTGAATTGAATATGAATGAGTCATCCAATATGCTGTAATAGAAGGCCATGCTCATGAAAAAATGAATTGGCCTCACTCATCTGAAACGGCACTGACCGCCTGTCACACCCTGACATGCTTTGCATGTTTCTATGTTTTGTTTGGTCAAGGTGTGATCTGAGTGGGCATTCTATGTTGTGTGTCTAGTTTGTCTGTTTCTGTGTTTGGCCTGATATGGTTCTCAATCAGAGGCAGGTGTTAGTCATTGTCTCTGATTGGGAACCATATTTAGGTAGCCTGTTTGGTGTTGGGTTTTGTGGGTGATTGTTCCTGTCCTTGTGTTTGCTACACCAGATAGGGCCGTTTTCGTTTTTTTTCACGGTTTCTTGTTTTTTGTATATTGTTCTATTTTCATCTTTATTAAAGATGTATCACAATAACCACGCTGCGTTTTGGTCCGCCTCTCCTTCAACAGAAGAATCCCGTTACACCGCCACTGCGTACAACAGATCCCTCAATAGATAAAGCACAAAAGATATATATATATATATTTCACTGACGATACAGTATATTTGAGGAAGTTAGTTGACAGAAAGGCAGGCACCTTCAGTCACTTGGAGTTTGTAATGGTACAGACACGCCAAGAAATCTGACTGCCGATAGGTACTTAGCACAGTTCTCTTGTACAGACCTGGTACCAACGAACCTGCCGTTTCTAGTTGTAGAATCGCAATGCCTTCAGTGGTCGATAACTTGCGCCACAAAGAGTGCCCACCACCATGGAGGTCGACCTCTGGCTGTTAAATTATTCCAGAGGAGAGGCATCGTTTGACAGGTCTGCCTCCTGTTAAATCAGCCGAGCAGCGCTCACAACAGACAGAACATGCAGCCGCCAGCAATATTACAATAGTGAGGGGAAATAGGTTCTCGCTAGTGGTAAATATAAGTGGGGGATTATTTAGTGAAAATTAAAAATTAAGTGCCTAATGTCAGGTTCAGTGGCAGGCAGGGGATTGGGTGCTTCATGAATAGGATGAATGATAAACTTCACTGCTCTGGATCAAATATTTTTTGGACCCCAGGAATAGTAGCTGTTGCTTCAGCAAAAGCTTAATGGGGATCCAAATAAAATACAAAATCTTACATCCACTTACAGGGCGGAATCCTGACTTGGATCACATTGACATCAATGTCTGATTTATGCTCAACTTTGAGTTACGGTTTCTTAGGCAATAATTGGCCACTATAGTGATTAATGTATCGTTTTTGCAGATTGTAGTATACTATTTCAAGGCAGTATTAAGATATTGACTCAGAAACAGACCAAGCCCCGCTCAGGTAATATCTCCCATACTTGAAGTGTTGTCATCGTACTGTTGTCTATACAACCAGGGGTATTTGAACTCCACTCTTACAGCTGCTATTTTTAGCTCAAAAGAAGCCCACTGTGGTCTGCTCACCCAGTACTATTAGATAAAATGTGAATTCCATAAGCTTGAATACCCCTCGGTTTTCAAATCACGTAGAGTGCTTGGACTGTTGCATGATGGCAATCAAAGCCCATATATATACAGTACCAGTCAAAAGTTGACACCTACTCATTCCAAGATTATTTTATTTTTTACTATTTTCTACATTGTAGAATAATGGTGAAGACATCAATACTATGACATAGCACATATGGAATCATGTAGTAACCAAACAAGTGTTAAACAAATTCAAATATGTTTTAGATTCTTCAAAGTAGCCACCCTTTGCCTTGATGACAGCTTTGAACACTCTTGACATTCTCTCAACCAGCTTCACGAGGAAGTCACTTGGAAGACTTTTCCAACAGTCTTGAAGGCGTTCCCACATGCTTTTTACTCTGCAGTCCAACTCATCTCAATTGGGTTGAGGTCGGTTGATTGTGGAGGCCAGGGGTCTCTATTATAAACGTTGCATAGGCACAGAAGATGGCGTACTGTAACGGCGTTCGTCTGTTGAAGGAGAGTCGGACCGAAATGCAGCGTGGTGGTTACTCATGTCTTTTAATGAAGAAAAGCGATACATGAAATAACTATATATATATATATATATATATAAACAAAACAACAAACGGAACGCGAAAACATATTACAGCCAATCTGGTGAAACTACACAGAGACAGGAACAATCACCCACAAAATACACAGTGAAACCCCGGCTACCTAAATATGGTTCCCAATCAGAGACAACGAGAATCACCTGACTCTGATTGAGAACCGCCTCAGGCAGCCAAACCTATGCTAGACACACCCCTAATCAGCCACAATCCCAATACGACAATACAATAAACCCATGTCACACCCTGGCCTGAACAAATAATTAAAGAAAACACAAAATACTAAGACCAAGGCGTGACACGTACGCCACTTTAAGCAAACTTTGGGATTTATAAAAAACAAACTTGATGGAAGAATGTGATGTCCTCCACGGACACTTTGACCCATACGTACGCACATAAACTGGAGAAATGAGCAACTGCGAAGCAGATGGCAGAAGGATGAAAACAAGAGAAACACTTTGAAATTGATACCACTGTGTAAAATAAATTGAAATATTACCTCTCACTTTTATATATGAAGATTTCCCTGGAGTGCACAAAAAAAACACGATTCAGGATAATAAATGCAAATGGAAATATATGTTTTGAAAAAGAACCCCTCAAAAATGTTGTACAGTTTAATTGAAAATTATATTTAATTGGATCTGTAATCATTAAACAATACTTGCATGTTATGACATTAATTATAATAAATAGCAAGGAGAACAGTAGATACGAGTACACAGTTTCATATATTGTTATCACATGTTCGTTGCGCAGAACTATTCATGTGATAATGTACCTGTCATTGTTAGTTCTAATCAAGGTAATTACCACACCTCAAGGTTTTACACAATTGGGAAGCTTTGACAATCAAATAGGTGGGTATAAAAAGGCATGCATTTGCAATGCGTAATTACGCACAATGGCTGCTTTGACACTGTTGGAAGATTTGGCGAGTGGAAGAATTCGGAGAGAGCAAATTTTCACAGACCAGCAAGATTTACTGGCCAATGATAAGTGTCTTATGAGCCGGTTTGATTACCATAGCTGTTCCCTTGGATCTCTGTACTGTAGTGGGCCCAGCTTTACAGAGAAGCACTTGCAGAAACCAAGCTGTGCCTGTCCCACTTCAACTCCTTGGCAACCTCGTTAATAGCATCAATGGCGTCTCTTTGCGTTTGCAGGACTGCACCTGTGAGGACATGGCTGCTGGAGAGTTGTGACGCACGAGGAACAGTGGAGATGCCGGGGCTGGGTGCACTCAGCTCCTGCTCAGCTGCAGCACCACCGACCCCGCTGGAACACGCAGCGACTAAAAATTGAAAAATGTCACAATTGTTAGTGCAAATAAATGTTTAAACCCGAGTTCAATGCATTTGGTTTACGCTTTTCAAATGAGGGAATACTAATTACATACCTGGATCATCCTGTGTGTCTTGCATGTCCGTGTCCCACTCCACCTCCGTCACTACTCCACTCAGGAGGTATTCCCTTATAATACCGACAAGTCGCTCATCAAGGGGGTTGAGCTCCAGTGTCCCCTTTCCCCAGCCCGTGGCACAAACACTATGTAAGGCTATACGCCTTTTGGCCTCCACTTATGTCGGACCACGTCTTTTTTATATCTGAGAGTGTCCGACCTGAGCCAGCAGCATTCACAGAGTCCGCCACATGCTGCCACTAACACCTTTTGGGTATCTGTAATGCCCACACTGTGTCCACTAAACAATTTTTCTTGCTTCAACCTTCCATTTCATACTGGGGGAAATGTATTTGTTTAGCCTTTGTTGGAATTTGCCGTCATTGTCGTCATGCAGTCAGTATGATTGAATATTAATTAGGGGTGTTTTACTGACTATTTACTGGCAACTATGAGCATTAAAAGGGTGGGAGAAGACGCTCGCTCACGTGCTCCATATTTTGAGTTGATTGTGATTTATAAAAGGAAACCAGCATGGGACGTGCATGCACACTGTTATCAGAATATTTGTGTGTTACCACTTCTGTATTTCGTCCGTACACCACCTATTGACGTGAATCCTCCACACAGTTTTATAAATTAGGCCCCAGGTCATCTGATGCAGCACTCCATCGCTCTCCTTCTTGGTCAAATAGCCCTTACACAGCCTGGAGGTGTGAGTCATTGTCCTGTTGAAAAACAAATGATAGTGAGACTAACCCCAAACCAGATGGGATGGCATATCGCTGCGGTAGCCATCCTGGTTGTGTGCCTTGAATTCTAAATAAATTACAGACAGTGTCACCAGCAAAGCACCCCCACACCACTTCCATGCTTCACGGTGGGAACCACACATGCGGAGATCCATTCAACTACTCGAGTCTCACAAAGACACGGTCAGAACCAAAAATCACAAATTTGTACTCTGACCAAAGGATAGAGTTCCATCGGTCTACTGTCCATTGCTTGTGTTTCTTGGCCCAAGCAAGTCTCTTCCTATTGGGGTCCTTTAGTAATGGTTTCTTTGCAGCAATTTGACCATGAAGGCCTGACTTAGGTTGTCTCCTCAACAGTTGATGAGGTGTCTGTAACTTGAACTCTGAAGCGTTTCTTTGGGCTGCAATTTCTGCGGCTGGTAACTAATGAACTTATCCTCTGCATGAGAGGTAACACTGGGTCCTCATGAGAGCCAGTTTCATCATTGCGTTTGATGGTTTTTGCAAATGCACTTGAAAGTTCCTGTTCAAAGTTCCTGAAATTTTCCCAGATTGACTGACCTTCATGTCTTAAAGTAATGATGGACTGTCGTTTCTCTGCTTATTTGAGCTGTTCTTGCCATGATATGGACTTGGTCTTACCAAATACATCGTCTGTATACCACCCTTACCTTGTCACAACACAACTGATTGGCTCAAACGCAATAAGAAGGAAAGAAATTCCTCAAATTGACAACGCACACACCTGTTCAACGCACACCTGTTCATTGAAATGTATTCCAGATTACCTCATGAAGCTGGTTGAGAGAAAGCCAAGAGTGTGCAAAGCTGTCATCAAGTCAAAAGGGTGGCTACTTTGAAGAATCTCAAATATATTTTGATTTCTTTAACACTTTTTGGTTACTACATGATTCAATGCGTATCATTTCATAGTTCTGATGTCTTCACTATTATTCCACAAAATAGAAAATAGTGAAAATAAAGAATACCCTGGAATGAGTAGGTGTCCAAACGTTTGACTGGGACTGTATGTCAGGCTTGGATTTGCCATGCCAAAAGGTCTTTCCCCAGGTGCATGAACAATGTAGATATTTACTGCAGTGTTGATGAGAACCTATTTCCAAATGCTCAAGACAGGCTTGATGCAAACTAGTGCCTGCTAAACATTGTTTATTTATTTTCTTTCATTTGATTACATTCTGGAAAGAGGTCTTCAATGATCACATCTTTGATCACAAATGGGATAGAAATTCGATGTTCAGTCAATATGCATGGATAGTGCAAGTCTAATGTGAAAACAGTGTAAAGTACTTGTATTCATTTCATTCTACAGTAAACTTACGTATATTTTGGATCAATGGTTGTGGTGTGAAAGATGAATAAAAGATGTTGAATGTAAGACAGCGGCTGCGTTACAAGTGTCGCTGTTATATTTACCTGGGTGAATTGAATATGAATGAGTCATCCAATATGCTGTAATAGAAGGCCATGCTCATGAAAAAATGAATTGGCCTCACTCATCTGAAACGGCACTGACCGCCTGTCACACCCTGACATGCTTTGCATGTTTCTATGTTTTGTTTGGTCAAGGTGTGATCTGAGTGGGCATTCTATGTTGTGTGTCTAGTTTGTCTGTTTCTGTGTTTGGCCTGATATGGTTCTCAATCAGAGGCAGGTGTTAGTCATTGTCTCTGATTGGGAACCATATTTAGGTAGCCTGTTTGGTGTTGGGTTTTGTGGGTGATTGTTCCTGTCCTTGTGTTTGCTACACCAGATAGGGCCGTTTTCGTTTTTTTTCACGGTTTCTTGTTTTTTGTATATTGTTCTATTTTCATCTTTATTAAAGATGTATCACAATAACCACGCTGCGTTTTGGTCCGCCTCTCCTTCAACAGAAGAATCCCGTTACACCGCCACTGCGTACAACAGATCCCTCAATAGATAAAGCACAAAAGATATATATATATATATTTCACTGACGATACAGTATATTTGAGGAAGTTAGTTGACAGAAAGGCAGGCACCTTCAGTCACTTGGAGTTTGTAATGGTACAGACACGCCAAGAAATCTGACTGCCGATAGGTACTTAGCACAGTTCTCTTGTACAGACCTGGTACCAACGAACCTGCCGTTTCTAGTTGTAGAATCGCAATGCCTTCAGTGGTCGATAACTTGCGCCACAAAGAGTGCCCACCACCATGGAGGTCGACCTCTGGCTGTTAAATTATTCCAGAGGAGAGGCATCGTTTGACAGGTCTGCCTCCTGTTAAATCAGCCGAGCAGCGCTCACAACAGACAGAACATGCAGCCGCCAGCAATATTACAATAGTGAGGGGAAATAGGTTCTCGCTAGTGGTAAATATAAGTGGGGGATTATTTAGTGAAAATTAAAAATTAAGTGCCTAATGTCAGGTTCAGTGGCAGGCAGGGGATTGGGTGCTTCATGAATAGGATGAATGATAAACTTCACTGCTCTGGATCAAATATTTTTTGGACCCCAGGAATAGTAGCTGTTGCTTCAGCAAAAGCTTAATGGGGATCCAAATAAAATACAAAATCTTACATCCACTTACAGGGCGGAATCCTGACTTGGATCACATTGACATCAATGTCTGATTTATGCTCAACTTTGAGTTACGGTTTCTTAGGCAATAATTGGCCACTATAGTGATTAATGTATCGTTTTTGCAGATTGTAGTATACTATTTCAAGGCAGTATTAAGATATTGACTCAGAAACAGACCAAGCCCCGCTCAGGTAATATCTCCCATACTTGAAGTGTTGTCATCGTACTGTTGTCTATACAACCAGGGGTATTTGAACTCCACTCTTACAGCTGCTATTTTTAGCTCAAAAGAAGCCCACTGTGGTCTGCTCACCCAGTACTATTAGATAAAATGTGAATTCCATAAGCTTGAATACCCCTCGGTTTTCAAATCACGTAGAGTGCTTGGACTGTTGCATGATGGCAATCAAAGCCCATATATATACAGTACCAGTCAAAAGTTGACACCTACTCATTCCAAGATTATTTTATTTTTTACTATTTTCTACATTGTAGAATAATGGTGAAGACATCAATACTATGACATAGCACATATGGAATCATGTAGTAACCAAACAAGTGTTAAACAAATTCAAATATGTTTTAGATTCTTCAAAGTAGCCACCCTTTGCCTTGATGACAGCTTTGAACACTCTTGACATTCTCTCAACCAGCTTCACGAGGAAGTCACTTGGAAGACTTTTCCAACAGTCTTGAAGGCGTTCCCACATGCTTTTTACTCTGCAGTCCAACTCATCTCAATTGGGTTGAGGTCGGTTGATTGTGGAGGCCAGGGGTCTCTATTATAAACGTTGCATAGGCACAGAAGATGGCGTACTGTAACGGCGTTCGTCTGTTGAAGGAGAGTCGGACCGAAATGCAGCGTGGTGGTTACTCATGTCTTTTAATGAAGAAAAGCGATACATGAAATAACTATATATATATATATATATATATAAACAAAACAACAAACGGAACGCGAAAACATATTACAGCCTATCTGGTGAAACTACACAGAGACAGGAACAATCACCCACAAAATACACAGTGAAACCCCGGCTACCTAAATATGGTTCCCAATCAGAGACAACGAGAATCACCTGACTCTGATTGAGAACCGCCTCAGGCAGCCAAACCTATGCTAGACACACCCCTAATCAGCCACAATCCCAATACGACAATACAATAAACCCATGTCACACCCTGGCCTGAACAAATAATTAAAGAAAACACAAAATACTAAGACCAAGGCGTGACACGTACGCCACTTTAAGCAAACTTTGGGATTTATAAAAAACAAACTTGATGGAAGAATGTGATGTCCTCCACGGACACTTTGACCCATACGTACGCACATAAACTGGAGAAATGAGCAACTGCGAAGCAGATGGCAGAAGGATGAAAACAAGAGAAACACTTTGAAATTGATACCACTGTGTAAAATAAATTGAAATATTACCTCTCACTTTTATATATGAAGATTTCCCTGGAGTGCACAAAAAAAACACGATTCAGGATAATAAATGCAAATGGAAATATATGTTTTGAAAAAGAACCCCTCAAAAATGTTGTACAGTTTAATTGAAAATTATATTTAATTGGATCTGTAATCATTAAACAATACTTGCATGTTATGACATTAATTATAATAAATAGCAAGGAGAACAGTAGATACGAGTACACAGTTTCATATATTGTTATCACATGTTCGTTGCGCAGAACTATTCATGTGATAATGTACCTGTCATTGTTAGTTCTAATCAAGGTAATTACCACACCTCAAGGTTTTACACAATTGGGAAGCTTTGACAATCAAATAGGTGGGTATAAAAAGGCATGCATTTGCAATGCGTAATTACGCACAATGGCTGCTTTGACACTGTTGGAAGATTTGGCGAGTGGAAGAATTCGGAGAGAGCAAATTTTCACAGACCAGCAAGATTTACTGGCCAATGATAAGTGTCTTATGAGCCGGTTTGATTACCATAGCTGTTCCCTTGGATCTCTGTACTGTAGTGGGCCCAGCTTTACAGAGAAGCACTTGCAGAAACCAAGCTGTGCCTGTCCCACTTCAACTCCTTGGCAACCTCGTTAATAGCATCAATGGCGTCTCTTTGCGTTTGCAGGACTGCACCTGTGAGGACATGGCTGCTGGAGAGTTGTGACGCACGAGGAACAGTGGAGATGCCGGGGCTGGGTGCACTCAGCTCCTGCTCAGCTGCAGCACCACCGACCCCGCTGGAACACGCAGCGACTAAAAATTGAAAAATGTCACAATTGTTAGTGCAAATAAATGTTTAAACCCGAGTTCAATGCATTTGGTTTACGCTTTTCAAATGAGGGAATACTAATTACATACCTGGATCATCCTGTGTGTCTTGCATGTCCGTGTCCCACTCCACCTCCGTCACTACTCCACTCAGGAGGTATTCCCTTATAATACCGGCAAGTCGCTCATCAAGGGGGTTGAGCTCCAGTGTCCCCTTTCCCCAGCCCGTGGCACAAACACTATGTAAGGCTATACGCCTTTTGGCCTCCACTTATGTCGGACCACGTCTTTTTTATATCTGAGAGGGTCCGACCTGAGCCAGCAGCATTCACAGAGTCCGCCACATGCTGCCACTAACACCTTTTGGGTATCTGTAATGCCCACACTGTGTCCACTAAACAATTTTTCTTGCTTCAACCTTCCATTTCATACTGGGGGAAATGTATTTGTTTAGCCTTTGTTGGAATTTGCCGTCATTGTCGTCATGCAGTCAGTATGATTGAATATTAATTAGGGGTGTTTTACTGACTATTTACTGGCAACTATGAGCATTAAAAGGGTGGGAGAAGACGCTCGCTCACGTGCTCCATATTTTGAGTTGATTGTGATTTATAAAAGGAAACCAGCATGGGACGTGCATGCACACTGTTATCAGAATATTTGTGTGTTACCACTTCTGTATTTCGTCCGTACACCACCTATTGACGTGAATCCTCCACACAGTTTTATAAATTAGGCCCCAGGTCATCTGATGCAGCACTCCATCGCTCTCCTTCTTGGTCAAATAGCCCTTACACAGCCTGGAGGTGTGAGTCATTGTCCTGTTGAAAAACAAATGATAGTGAGACTAACCCCAAACCAGATGGGATGGCATATCGCTGCGGTAGCCATCCTGGTTGTGTGCCTTGAATTCTAAATAAATTACAGACAGTGTCACCAGCAAAGCACCCCCACACCACTTCCATGCTTCACGGTGGGAACCACACATGCGGAGATCCATTCAACTACTCGAGTCTCACAAAGACACGGTCAGAACCAAAAATCACAAATTTGTACTCTGACCAAAGGATAGAGTTCCATCGGTCTACTGTCCATTGCTTGTGTTTCTTGGCCCAAGCAAGTCTCTTCCTATTGGGGTCCTTTAGTAATGGTTTCTTTGCAGCAATTTGACCATGAAGGCCTGACTTAGGTTGTCTCCTCAACAGTTGATGAGGTGTCTGTAACTTGAACTCTGAAGCGTTTCTTTGGGCTGCAATTTCTGCGGCTGGTAACTAATGAACTTATCCTCTGCATGAGAGGTAACACTGGGTCCTCATGAGAGCCAGTTTCATCATTGCGTTTGATGGTTTTTGCAAATGCACTTGAAGAAACGTTCAAAGTTCCTGAAATTTTCCCAGATTGACTGACCTTCATGTCTTAAAGTAATGATGGACTGTCGTTTCTCTGCTTATTTGAGCTGTTCTTGCCATGATATGGACTTGGTCTTACCAAATACATCGTCTGTATACCACCCTTACCTTGTCACAACACAACTGATTGGCTCAAACGCAATAAGAAGGAAAGAAATTCCTCAAATTGACAACGCACACACCTGTTCAACGCACACCTGTTCATTAAAATGTATTCCAGATTACCTCATGAAGCTGGTTGAGAGAAAGCCAAGAGTGTGCAAAGCTGTCATCAAGTCAAAAGGGTGGCTACTTTGAAGAATCTCAAATATATTTTGATTTCTTTAACACTTTTTGGTTACTACATGATTCAATGCGTATCATTTCATAGTTCTGATGTCTTCACTATTATTCCACAAAATAGAAAATAGTGAAAATAAAGAATACCCTGGAATGAGTAGGTGTCCAAACGTTTGACTGGGACTGTATGTCAGGCTTGGATTTGCCATGCCAAAAGGTCTTTCCCCAGGTGCATGAACAATGTAGATATTTACTGCAGTGTTGATGAGAACCTATTTCCAAATGCTCAAGACAGGCTTGATGCAAACTAGTGCCTGCTAAACATTGTTTATTTATTTTCTTTCATTTGATTACATTCTGGAAAGAGGTCTTCAATGATCACATCTTTGATCACAAATGGGATAGAAATTCGATGTTCAGTCAATTTGCATGGATAGTGCAAGTCTAATGTGAAAACAGTGTAAAGTACTTGTATTCATTTCATTCTACAGTAAACTTACGTATATTTTGGATCAATGGTTGTGGTGTGAAAGATGAATAAAAGATGTTGAATGTAAGACAGCGGCTGCGTTACAAGTGTTACCATTTGAGTTTTGAAAAATAACCACATACTTGTGAAAATGGTACCAGTACGATAAAAATAATTTGTAACACTGTTTGGTACCCGACCTGAAACTGAGATGCCTCCTACAGAATTCATTGTCTCACTGACTGAATGGACTCTTAATCATAACATCTTTGTCTTTCAGGAAAGTATCTTTAAACAGGTCAAAGGATGTGCCATGGGAGCTTGCTTCAGCCCTCCCTATGCTGGTTTGTACTTGGGTAAATGGGAAAATTACTTCATTTTGTATCCTTCGAATAACCATTTCTTTGACCGGATAATATGGTGGGGACGCTATATTGATTATTGTTTGCCTGTTTTGGTCCAGCTCAGAAGATTAACTTATTTCCTTACACCAATACCTTAACAGCATTAACCCTAACATCAAACTAACTATGGAGTACAGCAAGGATAACATTCATTTTTTGGACCTCGACATTAGCAAAAATGACAAAGGTTGTTTGCACACATCAATCTTTAGGAAGCCTACAGATGGGAATACCATTCTGAGGGCAGACAGCTTTCACCCCAAAAGGCTAAAAGAGAATATTCCATATGGCCAATTCCAAAGAGTCCGCAGAATCTGCGATCAGGAAACAGACTACAGTGTCAAATCTGCGGAATTGGAGAATAGCTTCTTGAATCGGGGCTACAGCGTTCAGGTCCTGAAAGATGCCGGTATAAGGGCTGGATTTCTTGACAGAGAGAACTTGTTGCGAAGGGGAGTGCCTCGTGATACATCATAGAGAGTGTATAAATGTAACCATTGCAACCATTGCAGTAATATTGCACAGAATAAATATTTTGTTGACACAGCTTCCAAAATGAGTATTACTTCAAGCATTTCATTAAAAACTTCTTAGGGCTGAAATCCTGTTAACGGGATTAAAGGCATTCCTCCTCCTCTTCTGAGGAAGAGAAGTGAGAAGGATCGGAGGACCAATGCGCAGGGTGGTAAGTGTCCATAACGTTTATTTAAAGACTAAACTGAACACTACAAAAACAATAAATGTGAAATGAACGAAACCGAAACAGTACCGTGTGGCAACAAACACTCACACGGAAACAAACACCCACAACTCAAAAGTGAAACCCAGGCTACCTAAGTATGATTCTCAATCAGAGATAACTAACGACACTTGCCTTTGATTGAGAACCATACTAGGCTGAACTCAAAACCCCAACATAGAAAAACACACATAGACTGCCCACCCCAACTCACGCCCTGACCATACTAAATAAAGACAAAACAATGGAAATAAAGGTCAGAACGTGACACGATATGACAACAGCCAGTGAAAGTGCAGGGCGCCAAATTCAAAACATCCAAAATGTCATCATTACAATTCCTCAAACATACATGTATTTTATACCATTTTAAAGGTTATCTTGTTGTTAATCCCACCACAGTGTCCGATTTAAAATATGCTTTACAGCAAAAGCACCACAAACGATTATGTTAGGTCACCACCAAACGACAATAAACACAGCCATTTTTCCCAGCGAAAGATAGCAGTCACAAAAAGCACAAATAAATAAAATGAATCATTAACCTTTGATGATCTTCATCAGATGACACTCATTGGACTACATGTTACAAAATACACGTATGTTTTGTTTGATAAAGTTCATATTCATCAAAATATGAGTTTACATTGGCGCGTTACATTCACTAGTTCCAAAAACATCCAGTGATTTTGCATAGCCACATCATTCAACAGAAATACTCATCATAAATGTAGATGATAAGTTATACACATGGAATTATAGATATACCTCTCCTTAATGCAACCGCTGTGTCTGATTTAAAAAAAACTTTACGGAATAATCAAACCATGCATTAATCTGAGACGGCGCTCAGAAAAATAGTCACAAAAACCACCATGTTGGCTTCAACATAAACAATAAATTACATGATAATTATTCCTTACCTTTGATGATCTTCATCAGAAAGCACTCCAGGAATCCCAGGTCCAAAATAAATGTATGTTTTGTTCGATAATGTCCGTTATTTATGTCCAAATACCTCCTTTTGTTAGCGCGTTTGGTATACATATCCAAACGCTCATTCTGGTCAGCGTTACGTCGGAGAAAAACTTCAAAAAGTTATATTACAGGTCGAAGAAACATTTCAAACTAAGTACAGAATCAATCATTAGGACGTTTTGAACGTATAGCTGCAATAAAGTTCCAAACAGAGTATTCTTTTGTGTCTTGAGCAATGGAACGCAAGTGGATACCATGAGGAATGCGTGTGATCAGAAAATGGCTGACTGCCAGTCACCTGATAGATTCTGCTCTCATTCAGTCCTACAACACAGTAGAAGTCTCATTCAAATTTCTATAGACGTTTGACATCTAGTGGAAGCCCTAGGAAGTGCAACATCATTAATATCTCAAGAGGATTTCATTGGGAACTGTGGTGAATACATACCAAGCTCAGATCTCACTTCCTGTTTCGATTTCTCCTCAGGATTTTGCCTGCCACATGAGTTATGTTATACTCACAGACATCATTCAAACAGCTCATTCCAGTATTTTACTTGCTATATTGTATTTACTTTGCCATCATGGCCTTTTTTTTGCCTTTACCTCCCTTCTCACCTCATTTGCTCACATTGTATATAGACTTGTTTATACTGCATTATTGACTGTATGTTTGTTTTTACTCCATGTGTAACTCTGTGTCGTTTTATCTGTCGAACTGCTTTGCTTTATCTTGGCCAGGTCGCAATTGTAAATGAGAACTTGTTCTCAACTTGCCTACCTGGTTAAATAAAGGTAAAATAAAAATAAAAAATAAAAATACTGCCCCCAGCCATAAGAAGTTCTGTAAAACCACTCATGTCATCTATAGATTGGAATGTCCACAGTGCAAGGTGTTCTACATTGGACGGACAAAGAGATGCCTTCAAGACCGCTTAGCGGAACACAAGTACGCCATATGGGTAGGCAATGAAAACTACCCCATGGCAAGGCAGTACAAGTCCCTACACCATGGCAACCCTGCCTCCCTACAAGCTACGGGTATTGATCAAATTCCGGCCTCTTTTAGAAAAGGGGACCGTCTTAAACAGTTAAACCAAAGGGAAGGTTTTGGGATTTACAAACTAAAGGCCACTAAATACCCTGGTTTAAATGAAGATATGGAATTCTCACCCTTCCGTGATGGATCCGTTTGCTGTCATCTAGTGGACATTGCCTGCACCCGCACGTCTGACTAGTATCACCACCCTGGATGGTTCCGCCCTTGAATATGTGGACATCTATAAGTACCTAGGTGTTTGGCTAGACTGTAAACTCTCCTTCCAGACTCATATCAAACATCTCCAATCGAAAATCAAATCTAGAGTCGGCTTTCTATTCCGCAACAAAGCCTGCTTCACACACGCCGCCAAACATACCCTAGTAAAACGGACTATCCTACCGATCCTCGACTTCGGCGACGTCATCTACAAAATAGCTTCCAACACTCTAACTCAGCAAACTGGATGCAGTTTATCACAGTGCCATCCGTTTTGGCACCTTATACCACCCACCACTGCGACCTGTATGCTCTAGTCGGCTGGCCCTCGCTACATATTCGTCGCCAGACCCACTGGTTCCAGGTCATCTACAAGTCCATGCTAGGTAAAGCTCCGCCTTATCTCAGTTCACTGGTCACGATGGCAACACCCACCCGTAGCACGCGCTCCAGCAGGTGTATCTCACTGATCATCCCTAAAGCCAACACCTAATTTGGCCGCCTTTCGTTCCATTTCTCTGCTGCCTGTGACTGGAACGAATTGCAAAAATCGCTGAAGTTGGAGACTTTTATCTCCCTCACCAACTTCAAACATCTGCTATCTGAGCAGCTAACCGATCGCTGCACGCTGTACATAGTCTATCGGTAAATAGCCCACCCAATTTTACCTACCTCATCCCCATACTGTTTTTATTTATTTACTTTTCTTCTCTTTTGCACACCAATATCTCTACCTGTACATGACCATCTGATCATTTATCACTCCAGTGTTAATCTGCAAAATTGTAATTATTTGCCTACCTCCTCATGCCATTTGCACACAATGTATATAGACTCTCTTTTTTTTCTACTGTGTTATTGACTTGTTTATTGTTTACTCCATGTGGAACTCTGTGTTGTCTGTTCACACTGCTATGCTTTATCTTGGCCAGGTCGCAGTTGCAAATGAGAACTTGTTCTCAACTAGCCTACCTGGTTCAATAAAGGTGAAATAAAAAATAAAATAAAAAAAAACATTTTGCTCAATTGCCCTCAGCTATGTTTAGACTGTTGTTGTTCATGTTTTGCTGTGTTCTAGTGTATTATGGAATATATAATTTTCTTATTCTTGACACTTCTCCCAGTCATATTTAAGGTTAGAACTACCTTTTAGTGTTCTGATACGTCTAGCTTGGAGTTGTATTTTTATGATAACATAGATACAGTATTTCACCTATTAATGTGTATAGTTGTCACGTTCCTTTGTTTTGTCTTTATTTTAGTATGGTCAGGGCGTGAGTTGGGGTGGGCTGTCTGTTTGTTTTTCTATGTTGGTTTCTGTGTTCGGCCTAGTATGTCGTTAGTTTTCTCTGATTGAGAATCATACTTAGGTAGCCTTTTTCCACCTGTGTTTCATGGGTGTTTATTTTCTGTCTTTGTGTATGTCGGCAGACAGGACTGTTTCGGTTTTCATTCGTTCACTTTATTGTTTTTTGTATTTCAGTGTTCAGTTTTGATTCATTAAATATTACATAATGAACACTTACCAAGCTGCAAATTGGTCCTACTCCTCCTCAGAAGAGGACGACGAGATCTGTTACAATAGTATTGCTTACTAGATGTGTCCATCAATTTTGTAACCACTCCCTCTTCCAATTAGGGCTAATTGGAAAAGCTGTTCAAAAGAGGACATTGTATTCCTTTTTCTTGTACTCCCTGATGAAGGCCATGCAGCCGAAATGCATCAGTTTAAAAAAACTTTGTTTCTATTGAACATGCCATACTAATAAAGGCATTTTGTTTTGATGACCAAGCTACCAAATACTATTTTATTTTTTTACCTTTATTTAACTAGGCAAGTCAGTTAAGAAAAATTATTATTTTCAATGACAGCCTAGGAACAGTGGGTTAACTGCCTTTTCAGGGGCAGAACAACAGATTTGTACCTTGCCAGCTCGGGGTTTGAACTTACAACCATCTGATTACTAGTCCAACGCTCTAACCACTATGCTACCCTGCCGCCCCAATTGAGTGTAAACTTCTGACTCAACTGGGAATGTGATGAAAGAAATAAAATCTGAAATATTTAATTCTCTCCACTATTATTCTGACATTTCACATTCTTAAAATAAAGTGGTGATCCCAATTGACCTAAGAAAGGGAATTTTTACAAGGATTAAATGTTAGGAATTGTGAAAAACTGAGTTTAAATGTAATTGGCAAAGGTGTTTGTAAACTTCCGACTTCAACTGTGTATGCAGATTTTAAATAATTGTCCACTTTAATAATGTTTACATGTCTTGAATTACTCATCAAGACAAAGGAGATGATTGTGGACTACAGGAAAAAGAGGATAGAGTAAACCCCCCATCCTCATCGACAGGGCTGTAGTGGAGCTGGTTGAGAGCTTCAAGTTCCTTGGTGTCCACATCACCAGCAACTAACATGGTCCAAGCACACCAAGACAGTCATGAAGCTGGCATGACAAAACCTATTCCCCCTCAGGAGACTGAAAAGATTTGGCATGGGTCCTCAGATCCTCAAAAGCATCTGTAGCTGCATCATCGAGAGCTGGTTGCATCACTGCCTGGTATGGCAACTGCTCGGCCTCCAACCGCAAAGCACTACAGAGGGTAGTGCGAACGGCCCAGTACATCACTGGGGCCAAGCTTCCTGCCATCCAGGACCTCTATACCAGGTGGTGTCAGAGGAAGGCCCTAAAAATTGTTAAAGACCCAAGTAATAGACTGTGCTTTCTTCTACCACACGGCAAGTGGTACCGGAGCACCAAGTCTAGGTCCAAGAGACTTCTAACAGCTTCTACCCCCATGCCATACGACTATTGAACACCTAATCAAATGGCTACAAAGATTATTTGCATTGCCCCCTCATTTACACTGTTGATACTCTCTGTTAACATCTATGCATAGTCACTTTAATAACTCTACCTTCATGTACATATTACTTCAACTAACCGGTGCCCCTGCACGTTGAATCTGTACCGGTACCCCCCCCCTGTATATAGTCTCACTATTTCACTATTGTTATTGTATTGCTGCTCTTTAATTACTTGTTACGGATAAGAATAAGAAATACAATATATATATATAGATATATATATATATATATATTTTAACTGCATTGTTGGTTAGGGGCTCGTAAGTAAGCATTTCACTGTAAGGTCTACACCTGGTGTATTTGGTGCATGTGACTGATAAAATGTGACATGTATATACTGTATTCTGTACTATTCTACTGTATCTTAGTCTATGCCACTCTGACATTTCTCATCCATATATTTATATATTCTTAATTCCATTCATTTAATTAAATGTGTGTATTAGGTATTTGTTGCGAATGTTAAATATTACTTGTTAGATATTGCTGCACTGTCGGAACTAGAAGCACAAGCATTTCGCTACACCCGCAATAACATCTGTTAAACATGTATGTATGTGTATGTGACCAATAAAATTTGATATGATTTGACTACTGTGGATAACAAAATTGGGTGCATTGTGAAATTAGACAATTACAGCTTTGAAATTTGAGAATGTTTCATAACACCAGGTGCGTCCTCTGCCAGGCATGGGATATCTCTAATTGGGAAAGAAAAACTTAAATTGTTGCACCATGGCTAAATTGTTGAATTTGTCGTCATTTGTTCCACGTTTAGAGCATGAGTCTGCCTATTCTTGAACACAGCATCACAGATCATTGATATGCCTCTTTACACATCCAGTTGGTACCACCTTAACCACAGGCATGGAGTGAAGCGCTGTCATGGGGAGATCCTCTGGTCTTTAGCTTGTGTTAAGACTTGACTCTTATGCATGTACACATTATCCACTGGGTAGGGATAAACATGTTTTATTCTTTTTAAGTCTGAAATACAATATACAGATATTGACTGAATACAGAAGAATGCAAGAGTCCAACTCCCAACCCAGTCATTTTCATGAAAGCTTAGATCCTGGAGAGGTGGGAGTGGAGGGCATCAGAGAAACAGCAAGCTGTGAAATAGATGGAAATTGCTTTAGAAAGGAAATCACAAGCTGAAATCCATTCTGATGGCGAAGCCAAGGCTGTATAGCAGGAGCCTCTGAGAAGATCCTTATTTGTCCTCAGCACTCTGGTAAACACACCTCCAATGACACGCCAGGGCTGTTGCCTGGCTACTGCAGAAATGCGGCATTGTTGGGACCACTTCACCACCTCCACAGAGTGATATGAGGGGAAGAGGACGTGGGCAGCTTACACAGGTTCTCACCCCTTCGCACTGAGGCAGGTGATGTGGCTCTCAAAAGCACCGTTTTATTTAGTGTGACTCAGCTCGGCAGGTGATTGTGCTGTGTACAGCAAGGAAACCTCAAGTCAAAGTCAGGGGAGTGAACCAAATCTAGCTTACTATGCATAAAAGGAGTCACTCTTGCCAAGCATGGTGCAGCGACATGGATTTGAAATGAAGTGACATCAACTCAATTAGACTTTCTGTTTGGAATGCTAATAAATCTCCATTCCTGGATCATATTGTCTTAGATTACATCTTACATGACAACCCCGATGACGCATCGCATGGCTAAACTCCTAGACATATAATGCAGCGCACTCCGTGGGGTGCAAACCCAGAATGCTGCAGTGTTGTCACCATTACTCCCTCATATCGTCTTCCCATGCACTGATGAGTCACACGTTTTAACAATAGCCATGCCATGTAGACAATGAAGAAATATCTCCTGCCATCTACCATATCAATGGGAGTTGGATATCAATGGTGCCGCATGATTTCTGACGCAACGTGTGTCGCTGTTCCCGAACAAAGACTGGAATACTGAAATGTACAAGCAAAGCTGTAGGAACTGCTTACTTTTCATCTGTTGTCAAATTGTCTTTTACACCATCCATCAACGTTAACTTATTTTAATAAAAACATACTTCCTTATAATGGTAAACTCTACCCTGAGTTGAAAATAATTCACTGTGCATGGAAATCAAATGGCCAAAACAGTGCCAAAAATGAACACCCGCCAAATGCGGTAGATTTTGGCATTGGCGGGTAAGAATGACTAATTAACCAGCCACGTTGGCGGGTGGTCACACTCGGGGCTCTACAGGGCAAGCAAAAGTCAAGTCAAGGCCCATGTGGAAGTTGTGATTTATGGCAAAAGAAATGCTGCAGTAACTGTTTAAGTATTTCTGCCGTTTTGTTTCATATCTGGTAATGCACAAAGACATACGAATCCTAGCGTTATATCCCACCTCGCACAGCAACACCTCCTGCCTGGGGGACTATGCGCACTGAGTGAAGCTGAAAAGAGTCCGTTTTAGACCAACTTCTATACCTGTGCTCATTGCTTCTATCTACTATAGTGAGACTTCCTTGTGTTTCTTGAATATTTACATTAAAAACAACCTAACTTGTGAACAAAACAATGTTTGAGTCCACTAACGAAGAGATCGTGCCGTGAAAAATTATTTGCCCCCTTTCTAATTCTCAACTTTTGCATATTTTTTTATATTGAATGTTATCAGATCGTCAACCAAAACCTAATATTAGATAAAGGGAACCTGAGTGAACAAATTACACAATTATACCCATTTTATTTATTTCATAAACAAAGTTATGCAACACCCAGTGTCCCTGTTAAGAACAAGTAATTGCTCCCTTACATGCAATAACTGGTTGTGCCACATTTAGCTGCAATGTCTCTAACCAAATGCTTCTTGTAGTTATTGATCTCTCATGTCGCTGTGGAGGCATTTTGAACCACTCTTTCAAAGAAAACTGCTGTAACTCAGCAACATTTGTGGGTTTTCAAGCATCAACTGCCTCTAGTTAAAAGATCCCAGGCACATGTGAGGACCTGAGTAGGCCGTTACCACGGTAACCTTCAAATGGGCAGCTGAACTTTAGTCTCATCTGTGAAATTTTGAAAACAAGAAACATATTACTAGTAATACATTCCTTGTTTAAGAAACATTACTAACCATGCTCATCTGTTTTGTACATTTTGTTGTAATATAAAAAAATATTTTGGCTGTTAACATAATTTTTTTAAAGAGTGGTAGATTTTGTAATAGAAATGCAACAATTTCAAATATTTGACTGAGTTAGTTCATACAAGGAAATCAGTCAATTGAAATACATTCATTAGGCCCTAATCTATGGATTTCACATGACTGGGCAAGCCTTAGAGGGCATAGGCCTACCCACTTGGCAGCCAGGCCCAGCCAATCATAATTAGTTTTTCCCCACAAAAGGCTTTATTACTGACATAAATACTCATAAGCACATGGAACATTTCTGGGATTTGTCTTATTTTAGCTCATGAAACATGGGACCAACACTTTACATGTTGCGTTTATATTTTTGTTCAGTATAGTTCTGGGCTCTGTTGGCATAGTTACCTTCATGCTTTCTATTACGGAATACTCTGGGCAAAAGGACCAGTGATTTAGTCCATAGACTTCATACCTTGCCGGCTGGATACAAACTGACCATAAAATACTCTGTCCTTGGTATGATAACCAAAGAAAATGGGATGCCTTTTCTGTTACTTCTTCATCCGTACGGAAAGACAGTGGTCAAAGCCGACCTGTAGTTGAGTTGCAGCCGAAATGTAAAGTAAAGTAAATTAATGTTTGAACCTATTATTTTGTTATGAAAACAGTCATAAATAAAGTATTGTTTTACTTGAAGGCTGAGAGATGTGCCTTATTTGATTAAAAAACAATTCTCCCAACATATATACGGTGTATGTGTTTGTGTGTGTGTTAAGGTTGGGCGATTGTGTACAATCCTACATCGCCCGATTGCACCCCATAGCGATCCTCGATAGTCGATCGCTATTGGGGGGGGGGGGGGGGGGGGGGGGGGGGGGGTCTTGTTATGGCTACCCATGTATTTCAATGGAAATATAAAGTTCACTTGGAAAGTAATAAATATATTTTTAAAAGCATTCATGATTTGCGTAAATGTAATATACTAACTATTACTCTTGTTAAAAATATGAAATGGTATTACATTTGGTGAAGAGCACATTATGACTTGTTTAGGACTCGAAACTCAAAGTTTAGGACTTGACTTGATACGTGTCGGTCTTGACTTGGGACTTGAGTGCTGACACTTGAGACTTACTTGTGACTTGTAAAACAATGACTTGGTCCCACCTCTGTTATCTACTACCAATCAGTTTTGCTGTCGATAATTATAATATTATAACTTCTAATAGTAACTGTATCCAATGGGAGAGAGGTGGTTGCCGTCTTAGAGCCAAACATTTTTTAATTTTTGACTGCCAGCAGTAATCTTCTCTGACAGAGATTCAAGGGGCTATCGTTGTTAAGTAAAATAGATGGAAAGCATTGAATATTGAAATTCATACACTTCAAAATTAATTTTGTAACTTTGCCTCAGAAGCATTTAACTGCAGGGCACTCCCACATCATATGAAGGAATGTGCCTACCTGATTTAGGGGGATTCAGTGAACAGTTGGGGCCATTGCCATTGTAAAACATTTCCTTAGCAGCAGCTACCAAATTTAAGGCAGTTAATAAAAAATAAAAAAAATTACAATGTATACCCAAATTTCACAACACACTGTGTGCCCTCAGGCCCCTACTCCACCACTAACGCGTATCTACAGTACTAAAACCATGTGTATGTATAGTGCGTATGATATTGTGTGTGTGTGTATGCATGTGTCTGTGCCAATGTTTGTGTTACTTCAGTCCCCGCTGTTACATAAGGTGTTTTTTCATCTGTTTTTTTCAAATCAAAATGTTACTGCTTGCGTCAGTTACTTGATGTGGAATAGAGTTCCATGTAGTCATGGCTCTATGTAGCACTGTGTGCTTCCCATAGTCTGTTCTGGACTTAGACTGTGAAGAGACCTCTGCTGGCATGTCTTGTTGGGTATGCACGGGTGTCCGTTCACACGGTACCTGAACCCACGGGTTGAGTGTCTTTAATTTATCAAGCAAGATTTTGAGCCATGCCCATATCTCTTTGCTTAATAAAGGGTTATCTTTTGTGCCTACAACCCAGTGCAACGATTTTGATGTTAAGGTAGACATGTTTAAGTTTTTTAGAAATATCCAGGAATACTTTAGCTCCCCTAATTCTGACACTTCTATTGAACCAGTAGGTTTCTCTCCTGCACATACTTAGAAGCAAGAGTTATTTTATACCTCCAGCCAATCGCAATCACTCTATCGAGACATATTGCAGACTTGTGGAAAATGATGTTGGAAATCTCCTTAAGAATAAACAGGGGTCCAAATCTTTCAATAATTTACCTAAGGATGAAAAACAAGCTTTGCTTGATTTACAATCCGATACGTCAGTCCTTATTCGTCCTGCTGATAAGGGTGGGTCAGTTGTACTCATGGATAGGACAGTTTATGTACATGAGTGTCATAGACAGCTGCTTGACAACACCTTTTACAAGAAACTCAGAAGTGACCCCACTTTCCAATTTCAGAACACTATCTTTACTGTCCTAGATGGGTATTTAAGTTCTGGTCAGATAACCAAAAAATAACATGTTTTTTTGGCTATTCAACACCCTAAAATTGCCACTTTCTACACTTTGCCGAAATGACCCAAGAATGTTACACAACCTCCAGGGCGCCCTATTGTAGCGGGCATTGATGCAGTAATGGCCCCTCTATCTACTCTTGTTGACTTTTTTATTAGACCATTCGCAGAACAGCTCCCCTTTTGTGGAAGGACACCAGCAGTATGATCTCTATCATATTGAATCTCTTGATCCTCTCCCTGAGAATTTCCTTGTTAGTTACTTTTGATGTTGAGTCGTTATACACAAATATTCCACACGAGGGCAGTATTGAAGCTATGGAACATTTTCTTCTGCAACGTGACCCCAATGAACTACCTTCCAGTGCCTGCATTATAACATTGGCTGAAATAGTACTCACACATAACTATTTCATGTTTCTAAATTATTTCTTTATTCAGATGAAAGGTACTGCTATGGGATCCCCCATGGCTCCTAACTATGCTAATTTGTATGTGGGTTACATGGAGAAACAGTCTATTTTCAATCCTCTCAAAAATGTTTTCTTGCCTCACATCATTATTTGGAAATGGTATATTGATTATATTTTTGTTCTATGGAGGGGTGATGCAAAACAGCTCCAGGCATTCCATGCTTTTCTTAACTCCTGTTCTGAATATCTGAGATTTACTATGCAATCTGATACACATCAAATCAGTTTTCTTGATCTTCTGATCTTGTGTGAAGATAATATACACTGATCTTTACAGGAAATCTACTGATCGTAACAGTTTGTTGAGGGCTGATAGTTGTCACCCACTGCCCTTGAAAAATAGTTTGCCCTTCAGCCAATTCTGTCGAATCAAAAGAATTTGCAAAAAACAATCAGATTTCGACAGAAATATGGCTGAGATGCAAAGAAAGTTCAAGGCTACAAGAATGATCAGATTAATATTGCCATTGAGAAAATTCAAAACAAAACGAGACATGACCTTTTTCAAGGTCAGTCTCGCAAAAAGACGCATTCTTGTGTTCTAACTACCCGCTATTCAAAGTGCTCTGAACAAATTAAGGGAATCCGATGATCGTCTCGGTAATGTGTTTTTTGGCCCTTCCCTTGGTCGTATTCTCGCGGGGCAGAAATCTCAGAGACCAATTGGTACACTCTGATTTACCATCCCAAGATATTTCTGAACAACGTCTATTTGCGCCCCTAATGGATGGAAATTACAAATGTAATGGCTGTGCTCAATGCAATGTACATCCTTCAAACACCCACACTTGGTGGTCTATAGCAGCTTCCCACAAGAATGGGCTTTAGGTGAGGCAGATGAACCTGTAGCCATATTACTTCAACAGTATTTAACATTATATCGTCTCTAAGCTTTACTGGAATATGGTTCTGAATATAGACAGCAACACCGCCTCCGTTGGCATTTTGTCTTTTCGGTAGATGTTATAACCATGTTTTGCTACCACTGTATCAAAGGTATTATCTAAGTGAGTTTCAAAGATAGTCAGAATACGAATGTCATCTGTTTCAAGCAAGTTATTGACTTCATGGATTTTGTTTCTTAGGCTACATTTGTTAATATGGGATAATTTTAGCACTTTTCTGGTTGCTTGATTGTTTTTAATGCATTACTGGGAAGCTTATCAGAGGTAGATTTATTAATTTATTAATTTGTTAGGGAGGATGTTCCTGTTGCGGGAGCAAATCAGCGCATATTTTAGAGCGCCACCGAAGGTTTTCGATAAAACTCAAACTTTCATTAAAACACACATACAAGGTAGTGAAGCTACACTCGTTGTGAATCTAGCCACCAAGTCAGATTTGTAAAATGCTTTTCGGCGAAAGCATGAGAAGCGAATATCTGATAGCAAACACCTCCCAGAATACCAGACCGTCAACAAAACAACAGATTTTGCGGTAGCCGGTGCTACCCAAAACGCAGAAATAAAATATAAAACATTCATTACCTTTGACGAGCTTCTTTCTTGGCACTCCTATATGTCACATAAACATCACAATTGGGTCTTTTTCCCGATTAAATCCGTCATTGTATACCCAAAATGTGATTTGCTGAAGACCGGTCTGATCCAGGAAAATGCCCCTTTC
Source organism: Oncorhynchus kisutch (assembly GCF_002021735.2). Classification (NCBI taxonomy): domain Eukaryota; kingdom Metazoa; phylum Chordata; class Actinopteri; order Salmoniformes; family Salmonidae; genus Oncorhynchus; species Oncorhynchus kisutch. The sequence goes on along the minus strand of NC_034182.2, from coordinate 17,597,358 downwards.
CAAGACGCAACGTCACTTTTTAAAATTACAAAAGTTGCCTATATACTTTTACAAATCACTTCAAATTACTTTTCTAAACCAACTTTAGGTATTAATAAACGTTAATAATCGATTAAATTGATCACGGGGCGATCTGTATTCGATAGCAGCAAGTCTTGAAATCATCGTCCATGTTTTCACAATCATAACATCCTGTGGTGAGCCCAAAGAAAGGAAATGCGTCACGCTACCCAAACCAAGGATAAAGCAGAATGAAAATGACAGGATTGGCGACATCGTGTGGAAGCTGTAGGCGTTTACAGGGGGTTTTCATGTATTTTTTTCAGCCTTAGACAATACATTGACTGGCGGATGGATATTTTTTTGTGTTTCTGGGAACAGTTTTTCAACGCATTTTGACTCCTTAAACACGTTATGTTATAGCCACAGACACGATTTAACCAGTTTTAGAGACTTCAGAGTGTTTTCTATACACACACACTTATCATATGCATATACTATATTCCTGGCATGAGTAGCAGGACGCTGAAATGTTGCGCGATTTTTAACAAAAAGCTGCGAAAATTCGCATCATCCCAAAGAGGTTTTAATGTGATTGATATTGGAGCTGATGGTGCAGGGTGAGTTGCATAAAGTGGTCTTCCAATTGCACACTGCCTCAGTGCTAACACTGTAACTCTGGTTTATAGGCACATGGTTACAGCTTACAATGGCCGTAGGATAAACAGATGTATTCAGTGCAATTAGGGGTACATACATTAAATTACTTACATTGTGTTTTCCAATCCCCCTAAGATCATGTACATTTAAAGCAGCATTATGATGACTCATTGTCACAATGGTAGGGATTAACTGAACTGGTCCTGAATCATTTACCAGTCATTGTTTCAATGCAGCCTTGAAATGCATGGACATGGTCCAGGAGCCAAGATGATTTGGAGAGACCCAGTCATTTCTGTAGAATAAAAGTGACTCCAGCAGAGCTACAGTAGTCTTTTAGTCAGATGTGTAATGTCAGCAGTCTGCTGAATCTTTCACACCCGTGGCCCAACGATGGCACTGGACCTGAAATTATTGGCCATTTTTTGGAGTCTTTTAAAGCTAAAATCAGTTTAAAATTAATTTACAAATGTTCCGAGCTAGCAATCCTGATGTCGTTTGACCCCACATGGACAGATCCAATGCACAATTCTCCATCCCATCTGGATAAGAGGAATACCTATGTAAGGAATGCTGTTCATCAGCTTCTACAGACGCACCATTGAGCGCATCCTGTCGGGCTGTAATCACTGCCTGGTATGGCAACTGCACCGTCCGCAACCGCAGGGCTCTACAGAGGGTGGTTTGGTTATCCCAACTCATCCACGGGGCACACTGCCTGCCGTTCAGGACATTTAAAGCCCTCAGTGTCACAGGAAGGCCAAGAAAATCATCAAGTACCTCAGCCACCTGAGCCACAACCTGTTCACCCCACTTCCAGAAGGTGGAGACAGTACAGGTGCATCAAAGCTGGTACCGAGGGGCTGACAAACAGACTTAAATATTAACCTCTAGCCGGCCTCCACCCAGTACCATGCCCTGAACTTAGTCACTGTTACTAGCCGGCTACCACCCGGTACTCTACCCTGCATCTTAGAGACTGCTGCCCTATGTACATAGTCATTGAACACTAGTCACTCTAATGTTTACATCACGTTTTACAAACTTTATATGTATATACTCTATTCTAGTCAAGGCTTATCCTACAGTGCCTTCAGAAAGTATTCATACCCCTTGACCTATTCCACATTTTGTTGTGTTACAGCTTGAATTCAAAATGCATGAAATATTTTTCTCACCCATCTACACACAGTACCCCATAGTGACAAAGTGAAAACATGTTTAGAAATTTTAGCTAATTTATTGAAAATTAAACAAGGATACCTAATTTACATAAGTATTCACAATGACCCAAGACCAGCTCAGTTAATCTCTACCATTGTGCAAATGAGTCGTCATAATGCTGCATCAAATGTACATTATCCTAGGGGTGTTGACAGACAAAGTAGGTAACTTAAATTTCACATGTTCAATTAACATCACAAGGCAAGCGTTACAATTATTGATGGGAAGCAGGCTTTCTGAAGGCGCTTTTACCAAATTGTGCAAAAAAAACTGTTCATTACTTTGAGCTTCATTATCTGTGACATCTGCTGGTCGGCAATGAATAGCAGCATGTGATTGTCAAATAGAAAATGTTATAATCAAAACTGTGGTGCAGCACTAAATCGTTGGCTTTTTTTTCATTTGGAATACCAGGTTTAAATGTTACATTATGCTTCAAGTTTACTATTTTTCAAAAAATAAATTTATGCCATTATTTAGGATGCTTAACGCAGAAGCTTATACTGTACTAATAGTGCAGAAAATTATTTCTCAATAATGTGTCTTCAACAGGATTCAACCTCATACCTCACGTCCCTGAATGTTCCATAGTTCCTTGCTAAGCTGCCGGCCAGGTAAACTTTTTGTACAATATGCTAAATATATTTGTAAGTACGGTTTCCAGTCTGAATGGTGTTTGAAAGCAGCTTGGAATCTAAGAAAGCACTGAAACCATGGCAAAATCAGTGGGATCTTGCATTTTGCAGCACATGGTTTGAAAATGCATGTGATCAAATGATCAGTTAGCTGCTTAGCAATTTCTACGCTTGCCTCAGAGCTCCGGTATCAAACCTAACATCACAAGCCACACACATTATCGAACAAATCAAAATGATAAAATACCATAAAGATCAATGTATCAACAAACTAGAAAATATTTATTACATGTATTTTAAAATACATTTGCAGGTAGCCGGCCAAACAGCAACAAAATTCTCAATAACAGTTTACATAAACCTTTTACTTGCTATGACTATGTGATATGTTGCTATTTATCCATCTTAGGTTGAATGCACTGACTACGTCATTCTGGAAAATAGTGTCTGCTATATAACCATAATGTACAGTAAATGTAGATGTGAACATTGACTTACCTGAATGAACGGCAAAGCACACTGAAATGTGCTTTGTGATTTTTTTTACTACATTTTATTTAAAAAACATTTTTTTATTACTGGCCTTGTTTCATTCGAATAAAACATTTTGCAATTGGTCATTTTTATACATACTTGTTTATTCAGTTAATTTAGCAGAAACTCTTAACACACCCATAGTGACATCAGACTTCTGATACCAATAATGCAGGGTGGAAGGGAGCCACAAAATGTGAATTGCAAGTTATAAAGTATTTTGTATTTTAAACATATCAATTATGTTATTAAAATTACAAAAGAATCAGAAATAATTTAAATACATATTTCAAATAGATGTAACAGAAATACTGCCCATCTCTGCATGTATGTCCCCTGCGAAAAAGGTGCTTCAGCTATACCTCGTAACCTTCATAAAACATGCGCTCAAAAGCAGCCACTGTTTGCCTGTCAAAATCTGATCAGGAAACATTCAATAAATAAGGAAATACAAGGTAAGCCTTAACATTTCTACAGCTTTATCTAAAAGTTTCATTGTTACATACATGACAGAAAGAATACAATAACCAGGAGACACACAACAACAGGTCTCGGTCCCAAACTAATTGTAGATGCTCCAAACGTAGCACATCTCATTCAAGTTTCACTTCTTTTTTTCAGATGTTCAACAATCCACATATCAGGACCACACATTACAATAAATAAATGTGATTGTCATAAATGGTTTATGTTCTCATTGTCTGGTTATTCATAGTAAGGCTCGTCTTTAGATTAGCTGATGGAGGACATGAGGACAATCGTCACAGTCCATCAGACGCAGGAGCTCCATGCTGTCTGCATTGAATAGAATAGAAGAAAAATATCCCAGTGAGAACTTAAATTGCAAGTCAGATAAGATAGACATACTGTATAGTAAACACATACCAATACGGCTTTTAAATGTATTTAAAAGCCGTATTGATGCCAGTACAAAACTGTTAGTGGCTCACTTGGGTTTAAGAGTGAGATCCCTTTGCGGTGGGAAATCTATAGGTTAAATTGATCCTGAAGCTAGTCTAGAGCTATAGCAACCTTTCAGAACAGCACTGAATGTCAAACTTCCAGTCTTTACACTTATAGAAATAAGGGTACAGAATTGTGTGGGCAAAAACTAATTCTGATTGGCTGCGCTCCTGCCCAGTCATGTGAAATCCATAGATTAGGGCCTAATTTATTTATTTCAATTGAATGATTTCCTTATATGAGCTGTTACACAGTAAAATCATTGATAATGTTGCATTTTGCATTTCTATTTTTCTTCAGTATATTCATTGATTGACTCATCTTAAGCTACACAAAAATAAATAAAAACATTCTAAACTAATCCAAATCAACAAGTACATTTGTTTTGCACCCGTTACTGAAATGGTTGTTCCAGTTCAAATGGCTTAGGCAGTCTCCTAAAAAAAATCTGAACCCTGGCTGTCATTCTGAATGCAGGTTGCAGGTAAATAAAACAGGTCTAACTCTGGATGGATTCTGATAGGAATTACACAGCACAATGCAAACCAGCAGGTAAGGTTACAAAATGCTGATAACATTCACAGGTTTTCCAGAAATCCCAATTGGAAGATTTCTGGAAGTGAGAGGGAATAAGCAGGAAATGCAGAATCCTTCAAAAAGTTTTCTGGGAAAATTACTGGAACACTACCTGCAAGCCTGATGTGCCGTGTTAACCATGATATTCAAGCCCCAAAACGTCTCAAAATTAATTGTATATTAATTTTTAAAGTGTTTTTCCAAAGTCATTTTACATGCTATCTCTGTCACTTGTAAATACACTCATGGGTGTTAACTACAATTCACTTGAAAAGGTAAGGCACACTGGTAAATTATATTTGAGGCATGGCTTAGTTGTACCTTGGGGTTGAGATTGTTATTATTGGCCACCCATTAGTGGAAGTGTACTAGTTTAAATGGTCTATGGTACAGGTACATTTATGCCATTTCTGAGGAGTACATTGACTTGTCACTGTGGTTGTTTCCTATGAAGACAAAATCTACCTTTTCTAAGAGCCCACTTTTGTACCTGTGGAGTAATAATGTATAGTAACAGTCAAACATTTGGACACGTTCACTCATTCAAGGGTTTTTCACTATTTTTTACTATTTTCTACATTGTAGAATAATAGTGAAGATCTCAAAACTATGAAATAAAACATATGGAATCATGTAGTAACCAAAACAGTTTTAAACAAATCAAAATATATTTTGGATTCTTCAAAGTAGCCACACTTTGCCTTGATGACATCTTCGCACACTCTTGGCATTCTTTCAAGACTGTTTGAAAAGCATTCCAGGTGAAGCTGGTTGAGAAAATGCCAAGAGTGTGCAAAGCTGTCATCAAGGTGGCTACTTTTGTCAGGTGTGTGCGTTACTGGTAGCGAAGTCAGGTGCAGGAGAGCAGAGAGTTGTGAACAGGCGCACACTTTACTGATGCAGGAGAAACCAACAGATGGACGCAATTGTGTCAAAACCTCCAGCCAATAGGCAAAAGTGCAAAACGCGCAAACAGTCACAATAATTTATGTTTAACAATAAACATCTTTGTGAACAACACGGTATAAGCAAACTAGTCTGGGGCGTCAACAATTAACACGTAAGACAAACAATTCCACACAAAGACATGAGGGGGAACAGAGGAATAAATACATGCAGTGCGATTGGAGAACCAGCTGTGCAGGGAACAAAACAAAACAAATGGATTAATGAAAAATGGAGCGGCGATGGCTAGAAACCCCGGTGATGTCAACTGCCGAATGCCAACCGAACAAGGAGAGGAGCCGACTTCGACGGATGTCATGTCAACTTTTTAGAATCTCAAATATAAAATATATATTTCAGATTTGTTTGACACTTTTTTTTGTTGTTAATACATGATTCCATATGTGTTATTTCATAGTTGTGATGTCTTCACTATTATTCTACAATGTAGAAAATAGTCAAATAAAGAAAAACCCTTGAGTAGGTGTGACAAAACTTTGTACTGGTACTGTATATATTTGAATTGTGCTAACTGAGGTATGAACTAGAGATATGAACTGGGGTACAATTATGTAGATGTAACTAAAGGTACAAGGGATGTACCTTACAGGATACCACCCCAGTAACAAGCAATTGTACCCCTTTAGGAACAAATCTAAACCTTATTTTTCAAAGACTGTATATTGTCTTTCCAGGTTGCAGAAAATGTGGCTATTCAATTTACCTACATTATGCCAAATGCTGGGGAAGCAGACACTCACAGTAGAGGCTGTTCTAACTGATAAAACATCTCATGCAGTTAACAGTGAATTTATGAGTGAGTGTTATATAATCCATACATGTTGCTCGGCACTACTGCCCATGGGTAGTAGGCTTTTTAGATCAATTTCCCAACAAATAGGAGAAGATGTATGCATGTCAGATACGTTTTACACACTCAACGTGCACAAAAAGCATATTAAACACTGCATTATACACCAGATGACCTGACTTTTTCCAGAAATCCACTTTGCTTTTGAGAATCTCTACAAAAAAGTAGACTTTGACCATCATGCACACCTCACCTCCCACTTAATTTACTTTTGCTTACTCTCTTTTTTAAAAATGTGTCCCACCTCTCTCTGTCTCTATCTGGCTATGGACAGAAGGCTGTCAGTTATGTATTGCTGAGCGGATAACCAACATTGGTTATTTTTCGTTTTGAATTTTGTCGGTTCTTTCTTTGAGATCAATTCACACATTGAAATGTTTCTCTAGAGTTAAATCAATTCCAGCCTGAACTGTGCAATGTAGTAGGGAGTTGTAGTTTCCAATAGGCCAATATTCTACCTAAATGAGTGCCTAAAACAATGACCATAATCCATTGTGCATCTACTTGTCCGGTCTGCGTTGTTTTAGGCCTGCTACGGAAGCGTCAGAAGCATGCTCGATCGTGAGGGGATATAGAGAGCAGCTGTTGCTTTGCAAAGTATCTCTACTGTACCTGTAAATACATGATCTAAGTGATTGATAGTTGGTATTCGGCAGTCATAAAAGTATGGCTTATTTACTTTGAAGAACAACAAAATAGTGACAGCAAATGCAGCAGCCCTATAGAGATGATGACTTGGAATGAAATAATAAAGTCATCAGATAACATTTGTTTTAACATACACAACTTTTCAAAGAATGGATCCCAGTCTCTGAGGGGCCATGGGATCCGGGGGGTCGGGCGTGATCTGCTGGTCACTGAGATGTCAACCCAACTCGGGATGAGGAGGGGTTTTAGCAGGTGGAATAGTGGGGACCAATTTGGAGGTTTACCTAGTAGCAATGCAAATATCATATAGACTACAATATAGACTATATTGACAGCTATATAGACACTCAATCATGATGGTACTGTTTAATGGTACGTTCACTCCTCTACCAACCTATCACCATTTCAATGTGTGCTGGGTTATCAGCCGGTCCTGGCACCATGGCATCAGAGCCAGATCGAGGCTCCTGTGGTGGATGAATGGTTTCGGCACTCAGAGGAGACATGGAAAGCTGCCCATGTGCGGCTACAACGGGCCGTAAGGAGGCAAAAGGAAAGTGCTGACCGCTACCGCAGTGAGGCACCGGTGGATGCACCGGGGGATTGGGTCTGGCTCTCCATCCGAAACCTGCCCCTTCACCTGCCCTGCCGGAAGCTGGGTCCTCGGTTTGTGGGGCCATTTAAAGTCCTGAGGAGACTGAACAAGGTTTGTTATGTTACAACTCCCCCCTGATTATCACATTAACACCTTGTTCCATGTGTCTCTCCTCAGGCCGGTGGTGGCTGGTCCACTCCAGCAGTCTGAGGTGTGTCCCTCTGGACATCGAGGGGGTCCCGGCGTATACCGTACGAGCCATCATTGACTCAAGGTGTCGGGCGAGGGGCCTTCAGTACCTGGTGGAGTGGGAGGGGTACGGCCCGGAGGAGAGATGCCGGGTACTGGTGGAGGACATCCTAGATCCCTCATTACTACAGGAGTTTCACCGTCTCCACCCGGTTCGACCTGCGTCCCGTCCTCCTGGTCGTCCCTGAGGCCGGTGTCGGCGTGCTGCTGGAGCCGAGCGTCAAGGGGGGTCACGACTTCCGCCGAAGTCGACCCTTCTCCTTGTTCGGGGGGTGTTCGGCGGTCGACATCACCGGCTTTCTAGTTACTACCGATCCATTTTTCTGCTTCTTTTTGTTTTGTCTGATTACATTTTACATTCCCTCATTACATTCCCTATTTAACCATCTAACATACATTTCTGTTCTGTCCGTGATTGTTTATGTCGTTAGTGGTTGTGTTTGTGTTAGAGTTTTGTTGTATGTTCCATTTTTGGAATTTTGCTTTATTCTTTGAGTAAACTCAGTTGGATTACTCCATACCTGTGTCCTGCGCCTGACTCCGCTTTCACTCTGCACCCAATCGCTGACATAAACATACAGGGTCTGTTCAGAACTTTTGTGAAATAGCACAGTTACAAATGTATGGCAAATAGAAAATTAAAATATAACTATTGTAAAATAGATATAGTATGTATAAGCTGGAAGTAGAAACCAAGTGTTGTTGTTTTACTCCAATTAGGGGAGGTGTGGTAGGGTTTGAGGGGAATAATATATATTTATTTAACTAGGCAAGTTAGTTAAGAACAAATTCTTATTTACAATGACGGTCTACGGGGGAACAGTGGGTTAACACAGTGGGCAGAACAGGGATTAGATCCAGCAAGCTCTACTCACTTGGCTAACATCCACCCCCCAAAAAAGGAAAATATATTTTAAAAATATATACAGTATATATATATACAGTATATATATATATATATATATATATATATATATATATATATATATATATATATATATATATATACAGTATATATATATACATACATACATACATACATACATACATACACAGTGGGGAGAACAAGTATTTGATAGGAAAACCTGCAAAATCGGCAGTGTATCTAAAACAAAAATCCAGAAAATCACATTGTATGATTTTTAAGTTATTCATTTGCATTTTATTGCATGACATAAGTATTTGATCACCTACCAACCAGTAAGAATTCCGGCTCTCACCGGGCTCTTAGTTTTTCTTTAAGAATCCCTCCTGTTCTCCACTCATTACCTGTATTAACTGCACATGTCCACACACTCAATCAAACCTCTCCACAATGGCCAAGACCAGAGAGCTGTGTAAGGACATCAGAGATACAAATGTAGACCTGCACAAGGCTGGGATGGGCTACAGGACAATAGGCAAGCAGCTTGGTGAGAAGGCAACAACTGTTGGCACAATTATTAGAAAATGGAAGAAGTTCAAGATGACGTTCAATCATCCTCGGTCTGAGGCTCCATGCAAGATCTCACCTCGTGGGGTATCAATGATCTTGAGGAAGGTGAGGGATCAGCCCAGAACTACACAGCAGAACCTGGTCTATGACCTGAAGAGAGCTGGGCCCACAGTCTCAAAGAAAATCATTAGTAACACATTACGCCGTCATGGATTCCAATCCTGCAGCGCACGCAAGGTCCCCCTGCTCAAGCCAGCGCATGTCCAGGCCCGTCTGAAGTTTGCCAATGACCATCTGGATGATCCAGAGGAGGAATGGGAGAAGGTCATGTGGTCTGATGAGACAAAAATATAGCTTTTTAGTCTAAACTCCACTCGACCATGTTTGGAGAAATAAGAAGGATGAGTACAACCCCAACAACACCATCCCAACCATGAAGCATGGAGGTGGAAACATCATTCTTTGGGGATGCTTTTCTGCAAAGGGGACAGGACGACTGCACCGTATTGAGGGGAGGATGGATGGGGCCATGTATCGCAAGATCTTGGCCAACAACCTCCTTCCCCCATTGAAGATGGGTCGTGGCTGGGTCTTCCAGCATGACAACGACCCGAAACACACAGCCAGGGCAACTAAGGAGACAATCTTTGGAGGGAGCTGAAAGGCCGTATTGCCTTGACTTAAATTAGGCTTTTCTGATGTATCAAATACTTATGTCTTTCAATAAAATGCAAATTAATTACTTAAAAATCATACAATGTGATTTTCTGGATTTTTTTTTAGATTCCATCTCACAGTTGAAGTGTACCTATGATAAAAAATTACAGACCTCTACATGCTTTGTAAGTAGGAAAACCTGCAAAATCGGCAGTGTATCAAATACATACATTGGGGAGAACAAGTATTTGATACACTGCCGATTTTGCAGGTTATCAAATACTTGTTCTCCCCAATGTATGTATGTATGTGTATATATGTGTGTGTATATATATATACACATACATACATAGGGGAGAACAAGTATTTGATAACCTGCAAAATCGGCAGTGTTTCCTACTTACAAAGCATGTAGAGGTCTGTAATTTTGTATACACACAATACTTGTTCTCCCCACTGTGTGTGTGTGTGTGTGTGTGTGTGTGTGTGTGTGTGTGTGTGTGTATATACACACATATACACACACGTGTATATATATATATATATATATATATATTTAAAAAAAAATATATATATATATATATATATATATATATATATATATATATACACAGTGCCTTGTGAAAGTATTCGGCCCCCTTGAACTTTGAGACCTTTTGCCACATTTCAGGCTTCAAACATAAAGATATAAAACTGTATTTTTTTGTGAAGAATCAACAAAAAGTGGGACACAATCATGAAGTGGAACGACATTTATTGGATATTTCAAACTTTTTTAACAAATCAAAAACTGAAAAATTGGGCGTGCAAATTTATTCAGCCCCTTTACTTTCAGTGCAGCAAACTCTCTCCAGAATACTGTTGTGAAGAAGTTTAAAGTCGGATTTGGATACAAAAAGATTTCCCAAGCTTTAAACATCCCAAGGAGCACTGTGCAAGCGATAATATTGAAATGGAAGGAGTATCAGACCACTGCAAATCTACCAAGACCTGGCCGTCCCTCTAAACTTTCAGCTCATACAAGGAGAAGACTGCAGCCAAGAGGCCCATGATCACTCTGGATGAACTGCAGAGATCTACAGCTGAGGTGGGAGACTCTGTCCATAGGACAACAATCAGTCGTATATTGCACAAATCTGGCCTTTATGGAAGAGTGGCAAGAAGAAAGCCATTTCTTAAAGATATCCATAAAAAGTGTTGTTTAAAGTTTGCCACAAGCCACCTGGGAGACACACCAAACATGTGGAAGAAGGTGCTCTGGTCAGATGAAACCGAAATTGAACTTTTTGGCAACAATGCAAAACGTTATGTTTGGCGTAAAAGCAACACAGCTCATCACCCTGACCACACCATCCCCACTGTCAAACATGGTGTGGGCAGCATCATGGTTTGGGCCTGCTTTTCTTCAGCAGGGACAGGCAAGACGGTCAAAATTGATGGGAAGATGGATGGAGCCAAATACAGGACCATTCTGGAAGAAAACCTGATGGAGTCTGCAAAAGACCTGAGACTGGGACGGAGATTTGTCTTCCAAGACAATGATCCAAAACATAAAGCAAAATCTACAATGGAATGGTTCAAAAATAAACATATCCAGGTGTTAGAATGGCCAAGTCAAAGTCCAGACCTGAATCCAATCGAGAATCTGTGGAAAGAACTGAAAACTGCTGTTCACAAATGCTCTCCATCCAACCACACTGAGCTCGAGCTGTTTTGCAAGGAGGAATGGGAAAAAATGTCAGTCTCTCGATGTGCAAAACTGATAGAGACATACCCCAAGGGACTTACAGCTGTAATCGCAGCAAAAGGTGGCGCTACAAAGTATTAACTTAAGGGGGCTGAATAATTTTTCACGCCCAATTTTTCAGTTTTTGATTTGTTAAAAAAGTTTGAAATATCCAATAAATGTCGTTCCACTTCATGATTGTGTCCCACTTGTTGTTGATTCTTCACAAAAAAATACAGTTTTATATCTTTATGTTTGAAGCCTGAAATGTGGCAAAAGGTCGCAAAGTTCAAGGGGGCCGAATACTTTCGCAAGGCACTGTATATATATACACACGTGTGTGTGTGTGTGTGTATATGGGTATGTATGCATATATACACTGATCAAAAAAATAAATGGAACACTTAAACAACACAATGTAACTCCAAGTCAATCACACTTCTGTGAAATCAAACTGTCCACTTAGGAAGCAACACTGATTGACAATACATTTCACATGCTGTTGTGCAAATGGAATAGACAACAGGTGAAAATTAAAGGCAATTAGCAAGACACCCCCAATAAATGAGTGGTTCTGCAGGTGGTGACCAAAGACCACTTCTCAGTTCCTATGCTTCCTGGCTGATGTTTTGGTCACTTTTGAATGCTGGCGGTGCTTTCACTCTAGTGGTAGCATGAGACGGAGTCTACAACCCACACAAGTGGCTCAGGTAGTGCTGCTCATCCAGGATGGCTCATCAATGCGAGCTGTGGCAATAAGGTTTGCTGTGTCTGTCAGCGTAGTGTCCAGAGCATGGAGGCGCTACCAGGAGACAGGCCAGTACATCAGGAGACGTGGAGGAGGCCGTAGGAGGGCAACAACCCAGCAGAAGGACCGCTACCTCCGCCTTTGTGCAAGGAGGAGCTGGAAGAGCACTGCCAGGAGCACCGTGCAGGACGTTTGGCATTTGCCAGAGAACACCAAGATCGGAAAATTCGCCACTGGCGCCCTGTGCTCTTCACAGATGAAAGCAGGTTCACACTGAGCACGTGACAGTCGTGACAGAGTCTGGAGACGCCGTGGAGTACGTTCTGCTGCCTGCAACATCCTACAGCATGACCAGTTTGGCGGTGGGTCAGTCATGGTGTGGGGTGGCATTTCTTTGGGGTGATGAGATCCTCAGACCCCTTGTGAGACCATATGCTGGTGCGGTTGGGCCTGGGTTCCTCCTAATGCAAGACAATGCTAGACCTCATGTGGCTGGAGTGTGTCAGCAGTTCCTGCAAGAGGAAGGCATTGATACTATGGACTGGCCCGCCCGTTCCCCAAACCTAAATCCAATTGAGCACATCTGGGACATCATGTCTCGCTCCATCCACCAACAGACTGTCTCACCACAGACTGTCCAGGAGTTGGCAGATGCTTTAATCCAGGTCTGGAAGGAGATCCCTCAGGAGACCATCCGCCACCTCATCAGGAGCATGCCCAGGCGTTGTAGGGAGGTCATACAGGCATGTGGAGGCCACACACACTACTGAGCCTCATTTTGACTTGTTTTAAAGGACATTACATCAAAGTTGGATCAGCCTGTAGTGTGGTTTTCCACTTTAATTTTGAGTGTGACTCCAAATCCAGACCTCCATGGGTTGTTCAATTTTATTTCCATTGATAATTTTTGTGCGACATTCAACTATGTAAAGAAAAACTATTTAATAAGAATCTTTCATTCATTCAGATCTAGGATGTGTTATTTTAGTGTTCCCTTCATTTTTTTGAGCAGTGTATATAAACATATATGGGGGATTGGAAATGATTCAGACAATTACATTGATGGAAGCGATAATCTATCCGCAACATTAAAGCTGATCCACCCCCCCAAAAAAAAACGCAACATTTAGGTGATAAGCAGTAATGGGCAGCCACTACCATCATGGGACTTTTATTCAGTGTTTTATTTGAGGGTGGAACCTAACAGACCTCAAAAAGTGCAAATTTGTCAACACTACAGTTATGTAACGACACCCAATTAAGGATATGGCCTGTTAGGTTCTGCCCTCAGCGCAGTGGTTATGCTCTCGGGCATTGTCACCCTTCTACTATGCCACCTACTGCTTGCCTCGCTGGCTAAACAGCTCTGGCTCATGGTATATACAGTGCCTTCAGAAGGTAAACACCCCCCTTGACTTTTGTTTTGTTTCAGCCTGAATTTAAAATGGATTAAATTGAGATTGTGTCACTAGCCTAAAAAAAATACCCCATAATGTCAAAGTGAAATTATGTTTTAATAATTTTGAACAAATTAATAAAAAATGAAAAGCTGAATATCTTGTGTCAATAAGTATTCCAATCCTTTGTTATGGCGAGCCTAAATAAGTTCAGGAGTAAAAAGGTGCCTGACAAGTCACATAATAATTTGCATGGACTCACTCAGTGTGCAATAATAGTGTTTAACATTATTTTCTTCTGTACCCCACACATACAATTATCTGTACGGTCTCTCAGTCTCTCAATTTTCAAACAGAGATTCAACCACATTGACCAGGGAGGTTTTCCAATAGTTCGCAAAGAAGGTAACTTATTGGTAGATTGATATTAAAAAACATCTGACATTGAATATCCCTTTTAGCATGGTGTATCATCAATACACCCAGTCAGGCGCCCTTCCTAACTCAGTGATGCCAATAGTGACTTTAAAACAGTTACAGAGTTTAATGGCTGTGATAGGAGAAACCTGAGGATGGATCAACAACATTATAATTACTCCACTATACTAACCTAAATGACAGAGTGAAAAGAAGGAAGCTTGTACATAATACAAATATTCAAAAACATGCATCCTGTTTGCAATTAGGTACTAAAGTAAAACAGATAATTATGTGGTAAAGAAATTAACTTTATTCCCTGAATACAAAATTGTATGTTTGCAGCAGATTCATTGCTGAGAACCACTTCATACAGTATTTCTAAGCATGGTGGTGGCTGCATCTTGTTATGGGTATGCTTTTCGGCAAGGAATATGGAAGTTTTTTCATAAAAATAAATGTAATAGAGCTAAAAACAGGCAAGACTTAGAGGAAAACATGGTTCTGCCTGCTATCCAACAGACACCGGAAGAAAAATTCACCTTTCAGCGGCATTTGAATGTAAATATTTATTTTTATCAAAATGTGTTTTTTGCCCCAAAAAAGCATCCTGGAACATGTGCCTTAATAACAAATGTGTATGCCATCTGTACATATGAATAATACTTTTTAAAATGGTTTAGCCACGGAAAAAGGGAGGACCCTTCCTGCTAGCCACGATTGGCTGAGATAATGGTTGGGTTGGACATGCCGAGAGATGAGATCAGATTGGTCTGCCATGTAGCGTGCTTCTGCCTATAACATGAACTGCTCAGAATGTGTAGGTAATCCTGTGTAAAGCAGCTTTTTTGAAAGATATAACGAAGAACTGCAAAAGTGTTGCTAATGCTCTCCACTTTCTGGAGGACCGAGTTTTGAAATCAGTTGAATGATCACTGAAACTTTGTGATAGCTAAGGTGATGATGAAAATTCTGGTGTTTGATTGCAAATATGCGAAGGGAGTCATAAAGATAGCACACAAAAGGCTGTTTATAAAACACCTGTCTCAAGATAACATCTTCTAACTGAGGGCAACAATGGCATCCGTGACAGAGAGGGAGAAGCGTTCATCCATAAATATGAGTAAGAGAGTTTCGCTAGTTACATTTTATGATATTTTACGTTTCTAATAGTGTCAATGTAATTTTAATTGCAAGTTCATCTGTTCTGTTAGCTAGCTAGCTAATGTTAGCTGGTTGGCTAGCTAGCAAATGTTACGTGTATTATCTGTATAGTAATTTTATTCATATCTCCAAGCCATTTGCATTGCTAGTTATAACCCAATGTTAGCTAGCTAAAATTGAACCTAGTTGGTTAGCTTTAGATTCATACACGCTGGTAACGTTATGAGTTGGGATTATGGTTCATTGTTTCGCTAGCTAGCTAGATGTCTAAACAAGGACTCCACTATGCAAGTAACCATTTCAGTGTACCGTTACACCTTCTGTATCCTACTCATGTGACAAATAAACATTGATGTTATTTGATATAGTGTGTGTTTACCAGAAACAGTAACGTGAAGAACAACATGACCTGCACCAAAGTCAAATTAGGATATAATGTTAGTCCAAGTAAAAAGATTATTTGGTAGAATGCCTTGCTTTTATTTTGTCATACTCTTTTCTTTAATTAGGTCACCATTAACTTGTAAATAAGGATCTTGTTGTGAGTTTATTTTCCTGTAATAATGAATAAAAATGAGCTAAAGTTAAGACATTGTTAGCTATATGATATGGTCATTAGTTAAATCAGCTAGCCAGCTACATTAACATTAGCTAGCTAGCTAACAAGCTAGAAACCAACCAAAACATTGTTTAGAAAGTAGGTTTTTGTAGCCTGATTTGCTTGAACAACATACTAAATTCATTATTAAACAGATGGATTTATTGCTGTTAAAATACAGTGGGGCAAAAAAGTATTTAGTCAGCCACCAATTGTGCAAGTTCTCCCACTTAAAAAGATGAGGCCTGTTATTTTCATCATAGGTACACTTCAACTATGACAGACAAAATGAGAGAAAAAAAATCCAGAAAATCACATTGTAGGATTTTTTATGAATTTCTTTACAAATTATGGTGGAAAATAAGTATTTGGTCACCTACAAACAAGCAAGATTTCTGGCTCTCACTGACCTGTAACTTCTTTTTTAAGAGGCTCCTCTGTCCTCCACTCGTTACATGTATTAATGGCACCTGTTTGAACTTGTTATCAGTATAAAAGACACCTGTCCACAACCTCAAACAGTCACACTCCAAACTCCACTATGGCCAAGACCAAAGAGATGTCAAAGGTCACCAGAAACAAAATTGTAGACCTGCACCAGGCTGGGAAGACTGAATCTGCAATAGGTAAGCAGCTTGGTTTGAAGAAATCAACTGTGGGAGCAATTATTAGGAAATGGAAGACATACAAGACCACTGATAATCTTCCTCGATCTGGGGCTCCACGCAAGAACTCACCCTGTGGGGTCAAAATGATCACAAGAACGGTGAGCAAAAATTACAGAACCACACGGGGGGACCTAGTGAATGACCTGCAGAGAGCTGGGACCAAAGTAACAAAGCCTACCATCAGTAACACACTACGCCGAAAAGGACTCAAATACTGCAGGGCCAGACGTGTCCCCCTGCTTAAGTCAGTACATGTCCAGGCCCGTCTGAAGTTTGCTAGAGAGCATTTGGATGATCCAGAAGAAGATTGGGAGAATGTCATATGGTCAGATGAAACCAAAATATAACTTTTTGGTAAAAACTTAACTCGTCGTGTTTGGAGGACAAAGAACGCTGAGTTGCATCCAAAGAACACCATACCTACTGTGAAGCATGGGGGTGGAAACATCATGTTTTGGGGCAGTTTTTCTGCAGTGGGACCAAGACGACTGATCCGTGTAAAGGAAAGAATGAATGGGGCCATGTATCGTGAGATTTTGAGTGAAAACCTCCTTCCATTGGCAAGGGCATTGAAGATGAAATGTGTCTGGGTCTTTCAGCATGACAATGATCCCAAACACACCGCCCGTGCAACGAAGGAGTGGCTTCGTAAGAAGCATTTCAAGATCCTGGAGTGGCCTAGCCAGTCTCAAGATCTCAACCCCATAGAAAATCTTTGGAGGGAGTTGAAAGTCCATGTTGCCCAGCAACAGCCCCAAAACATCACTGCTTTAGAGGAGATCTGCATGGAGTAATGCGCCAAAATACCAGCAACAGTGTGTGAAAACCTTGTGAAGACTTACAGAAAACGTTTGACCTCTGTCATTGCCAACAAAGGGTATATAACAAAGTATTGAGAAACTTTTGTTATTGACCAAATACTTATTTTCCACCATAGTTTGCAAATAAATTCCACCTGTTGTCTATTCCATTTGCACAACAGCATGTGGAATTGATTGTCAATCAGTATTGTTTCCTAAGTGGACAGTTTGATTTCACAGAAGTGTGATTGACTTGGAGTTACATTGTGTTGTTTAAGTGTTCCCTTAGATTTTTTTGAGCAGTGTATAATTATATATATATTTCATAAAACGGCATCAGCACTTACCCGTCCAGAAGTACGCCCTGTCCTTGCAGAAACAGCTACTCAATGTTTGAATCATAACACTCAAAGATTCCTCAAACAAAAAAATCTGTCTCACTTTCCCGATCAATCTCTTCTATAATCTGGTGCAAATCTGTATACTTAGACTTGGACTTCGCCTTTTCTGATTTATTCGCCATGATGTCTTCAATGAAATCGTTGGAAAAACACTTTCAAAAATACTACTTTCCAAAACGCTGCTGTGCGTAACAAGCGTTACTGCAACTACTCTGATGGTCAAGGCGAGAATGAAGTTCGTTACGCATGCGTTTACAAACAAGGGGTGGTGGTTCAACCCATAAACATCACATACTGGCGTTTACCTCAGCTCATTGGCTATCTACCCAGGTAGATTTCAAGAAGATCAGTGGTCATTGGGCAGAAATACAGTCAATCAACGAAGCTTCGCAGATATTATTGGTGCGCAATGAAGTCATTGCTCGTCGTCTTCAAATCAGTTCACTTCGGTCAATACATCCCGCAAAAAAAACAATCAAGTTTGGCTGTGTTGCAAACATCCAGAGGATTGCAGTGAAACCAACTATGACTAGATAAACAATTGTTTAGTATGTGTAATTACGTCGAATTCTCCGTAAAAAATGTATAAAGATGGAATTCATGACAAAAACGGTTTACAAAATGTTTCGTTTTAGGCTATAAAAATGTATTTTATCAAAGAAAACGGCATTTCATTTGATCACTGGGACCCTCAGGAAGATAAATAAGAGCAAGATATCAGAATGTAAGTCATAATTTTACCTTCAGATGTGAATGTGTCAAAACCTTCATGGCGGAAAATGTTTTTTGTTGTTGATCGCTCTTCTCAAACAAAAGCATGTTATTTGTTCTCTGTAATAGCTATTTTAAATTAGAAAATGTAGTTTGTTACCAAGATTCTAATCTTTTGAAGGATGTAAGACACTTGTATTTTCAAGAATGTTTGTTACGACATTGTATTTTTAGCTGTCACTCTGAAATTTCCCCTGATGTTGATCCCTGTACGGGGTTCGCAGCCCCTAGCCCCGCACACCTAATCCAGACCCCACCTGTGACTGAAAACAGGGGGAAAGATGCCAATTGAAAAGCTCTCTTAAAAATGGAGCTAGCTATAGTATCTAGCTGTATTACATAAAATGCTGTGTAAAACAGCTAAAAGGCTAAAAAGTAATAATAACTGTAAAAATATCAGTCACTAGTGGAAACATTTACAACTAGTAAGGTTGCTAGCTAGCACTCCTAGCAGCTTATTCTAACTAGTTAGCTGGCTAGTATGTACTGCTGGTGAAGTAACTAGCGAGCAAATTAGCATAAACTAGCGCTAACTTGGCTAGTCATTGTCTAAATTACAGGTGGAAACACATACTTACTAGGGGCCAATTACCCCCTAGTAAGAGGGGGGGGGGGGGGGTGTAGCCCCAACACACTCATCCAACATATTACTACTTTACTCAAATTATCTACATTTTTCTCTCTAAACAAGTGGATTATTTATCTTAAGGCTTTCCTTCTTGTATATTTAAAAAACAATTATAGATCTAACTTCATTGGAATATATCTACAACACGGAGAGTGTTAATTGTAACATCTTTGGGTCTTAATGCAAATTAACGGGAGGGGGGGGGAAGTTGCCCGAGGAAGCTAGTTACCCCCTATTACCCTAACTTTGGCAAATAGGTTAACAATATATATAATAATCTTAACCTATGACAAAATGTGGTTTAAAAATGCAGATTATGTACCAATAATCTGTGGGTGATGTAAATTTCGTTCCTCTATCAAAATAACTCAATTATGAAAGACCCATTAAAATAAGCTTTAATTAAGTAGCCACCTCTATAAACAGTCCCTCAACTCGACGTGAGGTGACCGTCATTCACAACAACATTGGCGAGGGCCAATGATACAAACAGACGCCTATTAACACATCCCTGTATCCCCCAATGCACTGGCAGATCTGCCAGCCAAATAATAGAAACAAAAACAAAGGATCTGTGGTCAACAAAGTACATTCTGCTTGAAACAACCTGAGTTTCCAACGAAAAACCCACAACATATTACATCCGATTCCATTCAGGACATATTTCTGTCAACAGAAAACGAGCAACATGCATTTTGTTTTTCTTACCAGATGCATTCTTCCCACATATGAGGTGCTGGTTGGGCTGCAGCAGACCCCAGATCTCTGAGTCATTGTTGATGGCCTGCTCTAGGGACTCAAGCATAAATGTGGAGGTACCGTTGTCATTCTCGATGAGCGCGCTCCGCTGCACTCGACTGAATACCTCAAGGAACAGGCTTTCCACACAGGCAGTGAAGTATATAGCCGCATGCTCATGGACCCGGAGTGCCACTCGATTCTCAACCATCCACTTGAAAAAATTTCCTACAGAAAAGACGAGCCCACACCGCGCTGACTTGCCCCGGTAGAATTTATCCCTAGTGCTCATATTATAGAGCGAAAGTGCACCGAGTGCTGCGGTGATGCAGTTGACAGAGAGGGTCCAGGAGAGAACCATCTTGATGGCGCTTTGGATCTCGTGCTTGGTGCACTTGGCATAGCGCAGACTGAGGCGCTGAGCCTCCCGGGCGACCCTCACCAACGCCCGACTGACCAGTGCTGAGAGCTTGGCCAGGACCTCTTGTGACGGGCTCCCAACACATAGCTCCTCTTTCTTCCTGAGTGCACACTCCACCTCGCTGAGGCTCCATGGCACGTCCTCCAGCTCGGGAAGCTTGGCGCATTGGCTGGAGAACTCCAATATATCCGTGTCCTCCGCCAGGACGGTGTTGACCGTGTCCAAGCTGTTGTGTCGGCTGTGCATAGATTCGGTCAGATGCCAGCAGTTTCCCCCATGCGCATATGACAGATTCGTGTCAGAGCAACACAGCGACACACTGGAAGACCTGAAGGAGTCAGCGGCTCCACCATAACCGGAATCGAGCGTTAAATCCTCCAGCGTCCTCACAGCTGTCTTACTCTTGCCTGTCATGGCTGCATTGCATACTAAAGGTCTGCTTTTTCAATGAATGCCACAAACCCTGTCTCTGTCGCAGCTATTCCACGGCTCCAAGAGTTATATTAGGCTACATACAATCTCTGTAAATGAAGTGAATGTTTTACCTAGTTTTCGCTTTCTTGCTTTTACTGAAAATATTCCATTAAACTGGTCTTTCTCTAACTCCTGCGTAACCTGAGAGAGATCGAATCCACAAGCCACTGCATCAGGCGCAGCACGGACTCTTGCGCGGAGAGGAGGGGCTAGGCACATGGTTGGCTGCTGAAGGCCAATCTGATGCCTTCATTACTCTTGACTGACATATTCAATTTGTCAACTGGGATGTATTATGATATTAGCTGTTGATGGGCACATTAAACATGTTTCAAATATGACTGGAAAAGGATTTACTCAAAAATCTGAGTCTTATATCATAATAAATACAACAGACTTAAAACAGGCAGATTAAGAATGACACTCTCCCACACATTTATCCACCTGCTATTGATCAGGCCTAATGGCTGGGAGGGTGTTGCATTTAGCACATTAACAATGTCTGTCTACACATATGAAAACACACTCCGTACATTACATGCACATAATAATGTGATTGTTGTGGATTGTCAGATTAATATGATAGTTGATTAAAA
This sequence comes from Oncorhynchus kisutch, assembly GCF_002021735.2. Taxonomy (NCBI): domain Eukaryota; kingdom Metazoa; phylum Chordata; class Actinopteri; order Salmoniformes; family Salmonidae; genus Oncorhynchus; species Oncorhynchus kisutch. The sequence continues at coordinate 17,575,819 of NC_034182.2, read as the reverse complement.
TGTTTACATGCTTTGGAAGAAGAATGATTATCCTGTTTACATGGACACATCTGAAATCAGGCTACCTGATGGCACTCTGATGAATGCATAAGGCAATCTAAATAAACATTCAACCACTGCGACCATGCTATTTTTTTAACATATGAAGTTTGTATGTGAAAATTACTTCTAAGACGCATACATTCAGTTGTTTCAAACTCACTTAGTTCATGTTAAAGACTTGCTCGGCTGGTGCTTGCACATGTGCAGATCAAATATACAGTTGAGATGCCGACTGGGGTGTTTAAATATCCTAATAATTCGAAAGATTGCTCAGAAAACCTTGTGTTAAATCGGAGTATGCTTACTTCGAATTTGGCCTTACACTGATTTAAGATAGGCAAAAGCAATCTTTCGATTGCACAAAAGTGTTTACATGACTATTGCATGATCTGCCTACTGCTATAACCAGTTTAATAGTGATGCATGTAAACGTACTCACTGATATAAGCTACAAATCAATAGACTGCTTGGGAAAAATTATTGAAAAGAATTAGACTATGACAATGATATGAAAATGGAATGAATACAGGATCCTGAAATACACATAGATAAATGTTCACAATATTGATGGAAAGGATAAAAAACATCAGTGTCTTTGGGGTGAAGGTCCTATCTTCACAGAGGTGCAACGTTACTGATATGGTTTTCGGTCAGGTAGGTAGGCTTAAAATAATTAATTATGTCCGCTCAGCTCAATGCTACATTTCTTCCTGCAACCTTCTGAATGGCTCACATCACTGAACATACCCTTGCAGTCCTACTGCAGATAATCTTATGGAAACATCATCAAATGCCAAAAGGATATAAAGGAACAATCAAGAAATTGCAGTGGGCTAAAGGCTATATTAACATTTTAACTATCTATGTAGTTTGTACAATCCTAATTGATGGGTATTTTTTATATTTCCTCATTTGAGTGCCATAAAACACACGGTCCTGGTACTTATTAGTTCCCTTGTTTTTCATTCAGGATTTAGATTTATAGCGTTACACACATTATTCAACATTAGTTTTACTCATATGCGTAGTGCCCTTTATCACATCCATTGCGTATTGCACAATATGCTCTCAACATTCATAACAACTCACCCAGCAAAATTTGCCTCATGAAGAGCTTATAAATGCTTTTAGCATTTTTATGCTAAATTAATTTGTTATAAATGCAATGTAATGCATATGAGGCTTATAAATGTTCATATGTTTATTACATTTGTTAGAGGCATTCATAACGCGGTCATGACACTTTTAAAAAGCCTAAAATGAAAAAAGCCTATTATTCATTAATCATTCATTTAAAATACACTTAATGTATATACAGGTTGTTCATAGAAAGGGCTTCCAATGCTGTTATAACCCTAGACACACAGATTAGGCACAGTCCTGGACTAAAAAGCATGCAGATTAGGGAACACAATGGAAATAAGTCACTGACTTTATGTTATCCTTGTAACGTTTTTCAAATGTATGTGCTGTGTGTGGATATGATTTTTTTTAAACTGGCAAATAAAATCAATCATTCAAAATGCTTTTTAGTGCAATCTCCATTTAAAGTGCTTTTTGTCCATGACTAGTTTTAATTAGTGTATGTGAAACCGAGCCTTAGTGTTTACTATCACTTACTATCAAAAAGTTGAGTTTGGAGCAGGATAGATGAATAGACAAGCATTAACAGAAATACATTGACTAAAGGTAATGGACCTCACTTCAGCGACTGACAAGTATTAGGCTACATCAGGAGGGAGAGCAAAAGACCCAAGACTGTTAAAACCTCTCTAGGCTAGGGGGCGGTATTTTCACGTCCGGATGAAAAGTGTGCCCAAAGTAAACTGCATGCTACTCAGGACCAGAAGCAAGGATATGCATATTATTAGTAGATATGGATAGAAAACACTCTGCGGTTTCTAAAACTGTTTGAATGATGTCTGTGAGTATAACACAACTTATTTGGCAGGCGAAACCCCGACGACAAACCATACAGGAATTTTGTTTTTGAGGTCACTCTCTTTTCAATGTGATTTCTATGGGGATCTAGATTTCTAAACCACTTGCTTGCAGTTCCCATCGCTTCCACTGGATGTCAACAGTCTTTAGAAATTGGGTGATGTTTCTCCTTTGAGAAATGAAGAATTAGCCCTGTTCAGAACGAGGGTCGAGTGAAGTGTACTGTTGTGGTTAAGGTGCGTGACCTGAAAGCTCGCTCCACTTTGTTTTTATCCACTATTGAATGCAGTTTATCCCTTCTTAAATTTGATTGATTATTTATGTTAAAAAATACCTGAAGTTGTATTAGGAAAGTTGTTTGAAATGTTTGGACAAAGATAACAGGTAACTTATTAGATATTTTGTAGTCATGTTGTGCAAGTTGGAACCAGAGTTTTTCTGGATCAAACGTTCCCAAAAAATTGAGAGATATAATTTTGGAGATATAACGACGGAATAAATCGAACAAAAGGACCATTTGTGATGTTTATGGGACATATTGGAGTGCCAACAGGAGAAGCTCTTCAAAGGTAAGGCATGAATTATATCTGTCACGCTCTGACCATAGAGAGCCCTTGTTTCTCTATGTTGTTTAGGTCAGAGCGTGACTAGGGGGGTCTTCTAGTCATTGTATTTCTTTGTTGGTGATTTTTGTATGGTTCCCAATTAGAGGCAGCTGGTAATCGTTGCCTCTTATTGGGGATCATATTTAAGTAGTGTCAAGTTCTGACCTTAGTTTATTTTTTATGTCTTTGTGTTAGGTTGGTCAGGGTGTGAGTTGGGGTGGGTAGTCTATATTATTTCTATGTTATATTTCTATGCGTTTGGCCTAGTATGGTTCTCATTCAGAGGCAGGTGTCGTTCGTTGTCTCTGATTGAGAATCATACTTAGGTAGCCTGTTTTCCCCATTTTGGTTGTGGGTAAGTGCTTTCTGTTTTTGTGTCTGCACCAGAAAACTGTTTCGGTTGTTCTCTGTGTTTTGTTAATCGGTGTTCAGTTCCATTATTAAAAGTATGAACATGTACCACGTTGCACCTTCTTCCACCTACGGCAGCCATTACAGAAACACCTACCAACCAAGGACCAAGCAGCGTGGTGTAGGCTGGGGAATATCGCCGCCCCAAGGAAGAACTGGAGGCAGCGAGAGCTGAGCGGTGGCGATATGAGGAGGTAGCACGGCAGCTCGACAGGCACGAGAGGCAGCCCCCCCCCAAAAAATGGGGGAGGAGGGCACACGGGGAGTGTGGCGGAGTCAGGTTGGAGAGACCTGAGCCCACTCCTCATGCTTACCGGAGGAAGCGCAGTACTGGTCAGGCACCGTGTTATGCGGTCAGGCGCACGGTGTCTCCAGTATGCGCTCATAGCCCGGTGCGGGGGGCAAGTGCCATGCGAGTGTAGGCATCCAGCCAGGGCGTATTGTGCCGGCCCAGCGTGTTTGGTCTCTGGTACGCCGTTTCGGCCCAGGGTATCCTGTGCCGGTAGTTGCGTGCTGTGTCTCCGGGGTGCTGGGAGGGTGCAGTGCATCCTACAGCTCGGGCCATCCGGTGCCTCCTCCATGCACCAGGCCTCCTGTAGGTCTCCCCAGCCTGGTGGGTCCTGTGGCAGCCCCACGCACCAGGCTGTCTCTGCGTCTCCTCCCTCCAGTGTCGCCAGGCATTGAAATCAGTGGTATGCTGAATTATTTTTTTCTTGATGGTTTGTCCTCGGGGTTTCGCCTGCCATTTCAGTACTGTTTTACTCGCATACATTATTTTAGAAACTTTTAGAAACTTTAGAGTGTTTTCTATCCAAATCTACCAATTTAATGCATATCCTAGCTTCTGGGCTTGAGTAGCAGGCAGTATACTTTGGGCACACTTTTTATCCGGACGTCAAAACACCTCTCCCTATCCCAAAGTTAATAAAGGTCTTATAAATCATATGACATTGAGGATTCACAAAGCATTTATAAACATGTCATGCATCTTGGTAGAGCATTGCAACTCTAGGATATTGGGTTCTGTTCCCGGGACCACCCATACATAAAAATGTATTCACGCATGACTATAAGTCGCTTTGGATAAGAGTGGCTGTTAAATGTTATATATTATATTTTATTAAAACATTTCTAGGATCGCCCAACCTCTGTCCCTTTTGGGTGCATAGTCAATATTGGACCTGACTTCAACTTCCCCCAAAATGCTGTGCTGCAGGATGACGCACACTCTAAACTGCAGTCATGTACAGCAAATAAACGTTGGCATGGCCTCTTAACTTTTTGCCTAATTCAGTTTTTTCCCAAATTCCATTTTCTTAGTTTTGTTTTTCCAGGTTTTGGGTTTCCCCTATTTTTTACTGGTTTACCACATTTTTTTCCACACATGAAGTGATGGGACATGAAGAAAGGTTAATCACACTCAGGCTTTCTGACTGTTCTTACCCCTCCGTGACTTCTTCCACATCCGCGGTGCTGCTGACCCCTGTTGGGCCGTTGAAGCTATCCTCTTCCACCTTGCTTGCATCCTAAAAAAAGATACACTCCCATGTAAATTGAATCTACATCAAGAGAAGATGCACTCGAGTGTGGAGGTAAGGTAACCTGTTTAAGGACGACCTCACCGGGGATTCCCACTCCACAGATAAACCTCATTCTGTTCATAGTCATTGTATGTGTGGACCCACAGAAAGAGGTAGGTAAAGTGTAGGGTAAATTGTTTAACTTCTCTAGGGTAGGGGGCAGTATTTGGAATATTGGTGGAAAAGCATGCCCAACTGCCTTCTACTCGGGGCACAGAAGATAGGATATGCATATAATTAGTAGATTTGGATAGAAAACACTCTAAAGTTTCCAAACCGATTAAAATAATCAACTGATTTGGCAGGCAAATACCTGACAAAAATCCATTCAGGAAGTAGGATTTTTTTGTTGATGTTGTGGTTTTCAATTGACTTAGGACTCAAAATGCAGTTCGCATGCCTTCCACTAGATGTCGACGGTCTTTTCTTGTTTGACTTTTATATTGACGACATTATTGTCCGGTTGAAATATTATAGATCATTTAGGCTAAAATGAACTTGAGGAATGAATATAAACATAGTTTGAATGTTTCTATGAAATTTACGGATACAATTTGGATTTTTTGTCTGCCTGCTTTGAGCCTGTGTATTACTGAAGAAAACGCGCGAACAAAACAGAGGTTTTCGGATATAAAGAGAGACTTTATCGAACAAAAGGAACATTTATTTAATAAATGAATGTCTTCTGAGTGCAAACATATGAAGATCATCAAAGGTAAGGGATTCATTTTATCTCTATTTCTGACTTGTGTAACACTTCTACTTGGCTGGATACTGTTTGTAATGATTTGTCTGCTGGGCTATGTTCTCAAATAATTGAAAGGTATGCTTTCGCCGTAAAGCACTTTTGAAATCTGACACCATGGTTCACAAGAACCATGGTTCACAAGAAGTTAAACCTATGTTTAATAGTTGTATCTTTTCTGAATTTTTATAATGACTATTTCTGTATTTGAATTTGGCGCTCTGCAATCTCACTGGATGTTGGCCAGGAGGGACGCTAGCATCCCACATACCCTAGAGAGGTTTAACTGTTGTTGTTTTAAATGCGCTGAGTATGTATGATTTTTGTTTGCTCGAGCCCCTACAAAAGAATGGGGGGGCAGGCATTGATTGTTTTTCTTTTGCAAGGTGAAATGTTCAATTTGTAAGTGTTTGAGTAGATAAAATAAAAGCTTTGAATCATCTGTTCCACCAACAAGCTCTCTTCGCGGCGATGACAACCAGCAGTTAAGCGGTTTGGTCCCAAAGACGAGACTTGGTCCCGAACACAGTGCCATTTCAGTTAAAGGAGATGGATTGGTCAATGATGACGAGGGATACTTTTGGAAAGACTGTTTTGAAGACAAAAACTGAGTGATGTGAAGTGCAATTCTTTGAAGCATAAATATGATGTGACTTTTTATACGGAAGCTAAAGGTGTTGCTGTCATGGATCTAGTTAAAGCAGGTGAGAAGTTGTCTGATTTTCATGTGACATGCCTGTTTAGAAAGAACTTCCACGTGGTGACTGTGCACATGTACAATAACCACTTGTTAGATGTTGCAGATAATAATTTTTTTGTCCAGGTAATGTCCTCAGCACATTTACATTCAGCACTCACTGGGATACTGGAGAGGGAGGAGGCCATTCCAGACCCTCCTGGGGGAGGATCCAGAGTGGTTTGGAGGGTTTTGTACACCCCCCAGCACTATTCTTACTGGGCAGATAGAGGGACTCTTTTTTTTATGACCGACAGCTCCCCTTTTGCAAGCGATGCATGGCCTACGGGCAAATGTTCACTTCATGTAGCACACAGAGATGCTGTTTCTGCCTCTGAGGCACACTAGGCCAAGGACTGTACAAAGCCAAGGAAACATGGTGGGGTGAAACATGGTGGGGCGGGCTGGCGGGCAGAAATATGGAAAAGAAAGGAAGCAAACACATGCTAACAAGAACTAATCAGACTAACAAAAGTAAAGAAATAAGGAAAAGGAAAAACCCAGACCATGCCCTAAAGGGGCCGAAGCACCTGTAGTTCCTCCAACGGTCACTCTGCCAGGTTTCAAAAAGACAAGAATCAAGAGCACGAGTAAATCTGAACAAAACACCAAATTAAACTTAAATCAAAAGGAAAGGCGCCCTCTGACCATCGATCGCTTGATCTTAGCCAAAAGGCAGAGAAGCGATAAGCCACAAATTCACCTCTGTCCCCACCAGGCAACCGGGGGTCTTGGGAGACCTCTGCAGTTTGTCAAAGTGGGCTCTTCATATCACCATGCACCCCCTCCTTTTTCTTGGTGACAGGCAAGTAGCTTTTCTTACTTCTTGGATATAGGGGGCGCTATTAACATTTTTGGATGAAAAACGTTCCCGTTTTAAACAAGATATTTTGTCACGAAAAGGTGCTCGACTATGCATATAATTGACAGCTTTGGAAAGAAAACACTGACATTTCCAAAACTGCAAAGATATTGTCTGTGAGTGCCACAGAACTGATGTTACAGAAAAAACCAAGATAAAAATCCAATCAGGAAGTGCCGCATTTTTTGAAACCGCCTCATGCCAATGACTCCTTATATGGTTGTGAATGGGCCAAGAATGAGCTTAGGCTTTCTGTCGCTTCCCCAAGGTGTCGATAGCATTGTGACGTATTTGTAGGCATATCATTGGAACATTGACCATAAGAGACTACATCTACCAGGTGGTTGCTTGGTGTCCTCCGTCGCAATTATTACGTAATCTCCAGCTGCAGTATTTTTCAGTTTGCTTCTGATGAGAAGCCAACTGCCACCACTGATAGATTATCGAATAGATATGTGAAAAACACCTTGACGATTGATTCTAAACAACGTTTGCCATGTTTCTGTCGATATTATGGAGCTAATTTGGAAAAAAGTTTGGCGTTGTAGTGACTGCATTTTCCGGTCTTTTTCTTAGCCAAACGTGATGAACAAAACGGAGCTATTTCGTCTACACAAATAATATTTTTGGAAAAAATGAACATTTGCTATCTAACTAAGAGTCTAGTCATTGAAAACATCCGAAGTTCTTCAAAGGTAAATGATTTTATTTGAATGCTTTTCTTGTTTTTGTGAAAATGTTGCCTGCTGAATGCTAGGCTTAATGCTATGCTAGGCTATCAATACTCTTACACAAATGCTTGTGTAGCTTTGGTTGAAAAGCATATTTAGAAAATCTGAGATGACAGTATTGTTAACAAAAGGCTAAGCTTGTGTTTGAATATATTTATTTCATTTCATTTGCGATTTTCATGAATAGGAAACGTTGCGTTATGGTAATGAGCTTGAGGCTATGATTACGCTCCCGGATACGGGATTGCTTGTCGCTAGAGGTTAAAAGTTGCCAGCATCAAGTCACTAGCTCTTTATATGTCCAGTGCAACTATTTGTTCAAAGCCCAGAAAATACGTAGACTACAAGATGGTATCCAAGGTCATGGCAGACCATATGCACGCAGCCCATCCTTTCGTCGTCCAAGCCTGGAAAATATGGCAGCCATCAGGCTTGAACTCAAATACGGCAGTCAACGGGCTTGAAGTCAATTGCCTGTCTATTTTGTTCTAAGCTTGGAAAATTATGCTTGTCATCGGGCTTGAATTCCATTGCCCAAGGGACTATTTTATTCAAAGAGCAAAAGTTCAACAGCAGGTTTATTTCTCTTGAAACAAGATATCGGGCTCTGCCAGAAGCAAAGCCCCTCCAAAAATAACTTGAACTCATAACTGTTCCTCTCTACAGATGTCTTTAGTAAAAGGCAAAAGGCTTGTGCGTAATGAAGAGAAACCAGAGTCGCACTCCGAACACTTTGTCACATCTGGTCCACGTCCACGAAACTCACCAAGTTTTCAGGGACTGTGGGGAAAACACCACAGACAGACAGACTCACACACACCATCCTGGCGAAGTTGTATATTTTTTGTTTGGTTAAAAAAAATAAAAGGAGGGAAAATACAGGACTGCACAAACAGTGCCTCGCCCTTCTTTCATTTTTCTACATTCCACAAAAAACAAACAACAATTTACAGACACCTACAGACAATAACTACATCTCTTCAGCCCAGACTCGCGTGCCCCCATCCCCAGTGCTTGCATTATTGTTTGCCACTTGGTCTTAAATTGTACCAATTTGTTCTTCTCAGTCGCCCATACTATTTCAACATTTCAATAATATAACATTACATTTTTCCATTGTGTCAACGATAGCAAATTGATTGACTTCCATGTTTTTAGTATAGGTTTTTTCAAAATGAGTGATGAGAAAATAATCATCTTTATGGTTGGAAGCAGTCCTGTAGTGTTGGTGACTGTCTATAAACTAAATAACTGGGCTTCTGTCTTGTCGGTCCTTTCCACGGATAAAAGGACAGTGCATAAAATGTTGACATCATCCATGTTAAAAAAACGCATTTGGTGGTCATCCCCACGCTCCCTGGTATTCCCACCCCACAGATTCATTGGTCCCTTCTCAAGATCTGTGCCAGTGGTTCCATGTAAGTCACAAATGATTGTGGACACATGATTGTGGACAACAGGAAAAAGAGGATCGAGCATGCCCCCATTCTCATCGACAGGGCTGCAGTGGAGCAGGTTGAGAGCTTCAAGTTCCTTGGCGTCCACATCACCAACAAATTAACATGGTCTAAGCACACCAAGAAAGTCTTGAAGAGGGAACGGCCATCCAGGACCTCTATACCAGGCGGTGTCAGAGGAAGGCCCTAAAAATTGTCAAAGACTACACCCACCTTAGTCATGGACTGTTCTCTCTGCTACCACACGTCAAGCTGTACCGGAGTGCCAAGTCTAGGTCCAAGAGGCTTCTTAACAGCTTCTACGCCCAAGCCATAGGAGTCCCCCCTCTTTTACAAAACTGCTACTTTCTGTTGTTATCCTCTATGCATAGTCACTTAAATAACTATACATACAGTGGGTCAAAAAAGTATTTAGTCAGCCACCAATTGTGCAAGTTCTCCCACTTAAAAAGATGAGAGAGGCCTGTAATTTTTATCATAGGTACACTTCAACTATGACAGACAAAATGAGACAAAAAATTCCAGAAATCACATTGTAGGATTTTTAAAGAATTTATTTGCAAATATGGTGGAAAATAAATATTTGGTCACCTACAAACAAGCAAGATTTCTGGCTCTCACAGACCTGTAACTTCTTCTTTAAGAGGCTCCTCTGCCCACCACTCATTACCTGTATTAATGGCACCTGTTTGAAGTTGTTATCAGTATAAAAGACACCTGTCCACAACCTCAAACAGTCACACTCCAAACTCCACTATGGCCAAGACCAAAGAGCTGTCAAAGGTCACCAGAAACAAAATTGTAGACCTGCACCAGGCTGGGAAGACTGAATCTGCAATAGGTAAGCAGCTTGGTTTGAAGAAATCAACTGTGGGAGCAATTATTAATTAGGAAATGGAAGACATACAAGACCACTGATAATCTCCCTCGATCTTGGGCTCCACACAAAATCATCACAAGAACGGTGAGCAAAATACCCAGAACCAAATGGGGGGGCCTAGTGAATGACCTGCAGAGAGCTGGGACCAAAGTAACCAAGCCTACCATCAGTAACACACTACGCCGCAGGGACTCAAATCCTGCAGTGCCAGACGTGAACCCCTGCATAAGCCAGTACATGTCCAGGCCCGTCTGAAGTTTGCTAGAGAGCATTTGGATGATCCAGAAGAAGATTGAGAGAATGTCATATGGTCAGATGAAACCAAAATATAACTTTTTGGTAAAAACTCAACTCGTCGTGTTTGGAGGACAAAGAATGCTGAGTTGCATCCAAAGAACACCATACCTACTGTGAAGCATGGGGGTGGAAACATCATGCTTTGGGGCTGTTTTTCTGCAAAGGGACCAGGACGACTGATCCGTGTAAAGGAAAGAATGAATGGGGCCGTGTATCGTGAGATTTTGAGTGAAAACCTCCTTCCATCAGCAAGGGCATTGAAGATGAAACGTGGCTAGGTCTTTCAGCATGACAATGATCCCAAACACACCGCCCGGGCAACAAAGGAGTGGCTATGTAAGAAGCATTTCAAGGTCCTGGAGTGGCCTAGCCAGTCTCCAGATCTCAACCCCATAGAAAATCTTTGGAGGGATTTGAAAGTCCGTGTTGCCCAGCAACAGCCCCAAAACATCACTGCTCTAGAGGAGATCTGCATGGAGGAATGGGCCAAAATACCAGCAACAGTGTGTGAAAACCTTGTGAAGACTTACAGAAAACGTTTGACCTCTGTCATTGCCAACAAAGGGTATATAACAAAGTATTGAGAAACTTTTGTTATTGACCAAATACTTATTTTCCACCATAATTTGCAAATAAATTAATAAAAAATCATGCAATGTGATTTTCTGGAGAAAATAAATTCTAATTTTGTCTGTCATAGTTGAAGTGTACCTATGATGAAAATTACAGGCCTTATCTTTTTAAGTGGGAGAACTTGCACAATTGGTGGCTGACTAAATACTTTTTTGCCCCACTGTACATGTACATATTACCTCAACTAACCGGTGAACCTGCACATTGACTCTGTACCAGTTCCCCATGTATATAGTCTCGCTATTGTTATTTTACTGCTGCTCTGTAATTACTTGTTACTTTTATTTCTTATCCATATCCATTTTTTTAACTGCATTGTTGCTTAGGGACTCATAAATAAGCATTATAAGGTCTACACCTGTTGTATTCAGCTCATGTGACTAAAAACATTTGATTTGAAACAGAAGAAGAGATAACAGACACCCCTGATGGACACCGCAATGTAGTCAATGTAGTTTTATGCAGTACCCGGAAGAGGTACTGGTGCGAGACCCAATCAAAAGCTATTTTCAACTGTAAATTTAGGACTAAAACCTGCATGTTTCTGTCTCTCGCATAGCAGATGGCATCGCTAATCAATACCAGGCTGTCTGTGATCTTCCTTCTGGGGATGGCGCAGGCTTGGTTGGATCCTCTCCCCTAAAACAGAAAACCTTCTGAGTATTAAAACCTTGCTAATTCGTTTGCAGTCCAAGTTTAAAATGAGGTCACCAGTTCTTTAGGTCCATCTTGTCATTTGTCTTGCGTAAAGGGACATGATTCGCACTCTAAAACTCAGGGAGTCTGTCAAGGTGTTCCAAGACCATAAAAACGGTCGGAAGGTCATGTGCTGAAACATCCCAAAGGTCAGATACAATTCCAGGGGGAGACCGTCTTCACCTTGTTGGCGAAGAAGGAGGGGCAGTTTCTTATAATGTGGGAGTGGTGTATTTGCAGTCAAACGAACAGGTATCCTACCTCCCTACACTTTCCGTAGACCACACGGCACAACATGGGTTGGCCTTGGTAATGAACATAGCCCTGGGTGAGAACAGGGGCCAAGGTGGAGGGGAGATGTTTCAGGACACCATAACCCTTGGGGTCATTGATCTGATCAATGACCCCAAGGGTTATGGTGTCCTGAAACATCTCCCCTCCACCTTGGCCCCTGTTCTCACCCAGGGTTCTCTTTACCTTGCAGAACAGGCTGAGCCATATTGCTATGTCAGCTGGTTCCATTGTCTCATTGGACATCCTCATAAGGACCACCTTCAGTTGTCTGTGAGTTTCTCCACCTCAAACATTTAAAATAATTTTCAGGTGTTCTCAATCCTCGCCCAGAATTCCTATAAGGAGTTGGTGCATTTGAAGCTTATATCAAAACCTTTTCCACAGAGCAGAGCAAGGATACAGCAAAACAAATATTACATGCAAAAACAGCTCTCCTGATAGCCACTGTCTACCCTCAACAACAATGTCTGAAAAACTGGTCAAACCTGGCCATACCATCACCATGGGAGATTTTATTGGCAAACACTAACACCACAAAACCCTCAGGAAGAGCACTAAGGGAAATGTTCACAACACAAACCTGACCATCCTCAACACCAATGAGCCCACACTCCAGATTTGAGTGGCAGAGAAGTAGACGAAGCTGGAAAATTTGACACATTTTGTCTAAGTGGTTGTAAGCTGATTTGTGTAAAAAGTTGCTTGATTTCACTTATAGAGAATGTGATTTGGAAGTGTTGTGACGTTTTATTAGTTAATGTGATGACTGTTGCTCATCGAATGATTAAAGGTTTCTAATTGCGTTATTAATTAATCAAGCAATTATTAACTCATTAACATGGGGCACCATGGGAAAATTTGTTTTATTGCGTTTCTATTTCCCAAATGAACTCAAAGAATATCAGAATATCGATTTTACAACAGCAGCTAATTAATCAGTTACCTCTACAGTCTTGTTCTGAACGCCGCATAATCCGGGAATCTGCATGGACCCAGGTCTCACCAATGAGGTCGTACAACACCAATCTTAGTTGAGTGTTTATTTACTAGAAAGCTAAAATTATGATAAAAGATACACATACACAAAAACACATTCTAGGCTATTTAAAAGAGAGAAAAAGAGAAAGTACACGAGAGAAATATAAATTTGGGTGAATTTGTCAGCTATGCTTATTCTAACCCTAGCCTTGCCCCAAACTGCCACTCTTATGGGTCAGAATAGACTGATGTAATTACGTGTGGAAGGTCTCTGTGGATTCCCCGCGTGGACCGTTCAGGCTGCTCAATGACGCACTTCTCCGGCGCAACTCTCTGGTTGTCCTCACGATGTCAGTGTCCTTTTGGCTTAGGGGTCTGTTCCCTCGCCCTTGCTCTGGAAGGGGTCTTCTGAGGACAGACAGCTCTGTAGCTCAGAGCTCACAGCGTAGGAATGGAACAGTGTAGATACCATGATTCGATGGGGAGTGGAGGCTAGGTGGTTCGGCTTGAATTCACCCGCTTAGACACAGCTACTCCTCCGTAGCTTGGGTAGAAAAATATTTCTTTGTCTTCAAACTTGTTTTAGGTTCGTTGACTTTTTAAAACCTCGGTTGCAGCTTGGGTCACTGATCTGTTAATGTGTACTACTGCCTAGGTCCACTAGTCGGGATAACCGGACGACGGGCAGGAACACAGAACCACTGCCGGACCTCCCAGGTCCATTCTGGTGGTGGTCCGCAGCTTGCGGAAATCCTACCAGGGTGAACCACCAGGGGGCGACGACTGCTATGATGATATGGAGAACCAACCTCAGAACATTAAAGATGCAACATTTGGAACAATGGTTTCCGTCAGCCACAATGGTGGTCATGACGATAGATGGAATATGAAAAGCTATGTCATTTTTGTTTTGTTATTAAAGGCTAACTTCTTGACGCTACCAATTCCTCTAGTGGGATCATTTTCGTCTGCAACTGCTGAATAG